>NW_026518572.1:0-25000 GCF_027409825.1 Scomber japonicus | reverse complement strand
CAGCAGTCCACAAACCAATGGGTGACGTCACAGATGTTACGTCCATCTCTTTTATACAGTCTATGGTCTAGACGGTACTTTTTAATTTAATTTAACCCTTAAACAAGCAGGAGTGGAAAATTAATTTTGATGCTACTACTTAGCTCATTTGCATCCAAGTAAAACATTTCCACATATATTTGAGTTGTATCTCCACCAGGATACGTTGCAGAAATTCTTTCCTTGATCATTAATACCACACATTTAATCATTTTTATCAAAGTATAGCTCTACCAACAAGCTTCAATTCTACCAAACCAGTTCAATTTTTCAACTAATTGCCTGTTTAAGGGTTAAAGAGAACCAACATTCCCACATGAGCAAGAACTTGGCAACAGCAGCAAGGAAAAACTCCCCTTTAACGAGAAGAAACCTGCAGGCAGAACCGGACTCTAGGTGGGCGACCATCTGCCTCGACCGGTTGGGGTTGAGAGAGAGAGAGAGAGAGAGAGAGAGAGAGAGAGAGAAAGAGAGGAGGAGAGGGAGGCATAGTAACAACAACAACAATGACTAATGATGCTAACAGCAGAACATATGGCTGTCTATCAGGATCTGGACCTCCATGGCCTCGAGCTTCTGCATCCACTTGTGAGGGGGAATGCAGAGGAGGGGAGGAAGCAGGAGTACCGCAAGAGAACCCATACAAGTTTGGAGAAAATTTGCAAACCCCACACAGATGGTGCAATGATGAAAAAAGATAATCTAGAGACTAAAGACAAAAAGAAATCAAGCCATGCAATGCTTTAATAAAAAAGTTACTCACATTAGTTAAGATACATTAAGCTTGAGAGTGGATTCAGATGATGATTGAAAACCTGAGAAAAAGGGCAATTCGATTCAATTCAATTCAAAACTTTATTAAAGGCCGTGTAAAGTGAATTCAGACATTTTCATGTCAGACATTAAATAGATCATAAATGTATTTCTAAAAAAGGTGTAAAAAGCATTTCAACCATTTAGATCATAGACTGTATAAAAGAAATGGACGTAACATCCGTGATGTCACCCATTGGTTTGTGGACTGCTGCTCGGAAGCCAATAGTATCGAATCTAGACGGCGCCATCTTGAAATTTTCAGGTGCATGCTGGGAAAAAATGAACATGGATTCTACTTATATGGGTATGAGGCGGAGTCATGGACGGACGTATGGGCGGGATCAACGGCGGAGCGGGGAGGCTGCGATTGGTTGCGAGGGCTGGATCTCGAGGATATTGGTCAATTAACCTGTCAATCACAACGTAGCCACGTAGCCTGCTTTATCGTCAAATATAAAATCAGGGAGGCCAAAATGTCCCAAATGAACATCATACTGCATTGAAGAAGGCTTTAAACTAGCGATTGAGACCATAAACACATTTTGAAAACGTTTACTGAGGTTAGAAATCAAGTGAGAAGTTGGTGAATTCTCCATTGACTTGTATAGAGACGGTCGCCCCCTGGTGGCCTTTTGATAGAATGCAGTTCTAATTTCCGCATTGGCTTCTTTTCAGAGGACAGGAACTCCCCGCCTGATTTAGATTTGAATTGTGGAGCTAGGCTTCACAAACTGTGTTTCAAGATTTCTGTGTTCAGGATTTAGTGGGCGGGTCTGATTAGCATAAACCCGCCCCTGCTGCTGTAGAGGTATAAATACATTCAGTGCAAACTACTACTACAGTCTACAGTTAGCCAGTTAGCTGAGTTAGCCGCCGAGTTAGCTGCCGAGCTAGCAGCTGAGCTAGCAGCAGAAAGCTCTCAGGCGTAGCGTCCATGTTTCTGGTAGAGGTGGTGACTTTGATTGACAGCGTTTGGGAGCAGAGAAAGAGGCTGATTTTTACACAACTTTGAAGCCTAATTTCATATATTTGGCGATTTTTTTAATCATTCAAATTTGGCAGGGTGGTTAACAACACACTTTTCTGTGGTATGTCAAACTCAGAACACATATTTATTCTTACTTTACAGGGACTTTAAAGACACAACTCATTGGGGGTCCATATTACAATAAAATACAAAAGAACATAAAGAGGGAAAAGAAGCTACTGAAATACTGCAGATTTAGTTTTACACCACTCTTCTTGCTTTATCTATAAAAAAAACACTAGACCTTGATTCCAGGGTTGTAATTTTTTCGAATTGTTATTTGTCTGCAGCGAGCACACACACACACAGTAAATGAGAATAATGCCTTTGCTTTGTGTGAGGCGGTAAAATCGACAGAGGAAGCGACATTGAGACATTTGCGACTCTGAACGTTCAGCTGCTGACAGGGAACAGATTCAAAAGGCCTCGTTGCCTCAGGCGGAAACTTCAAACAGCCTGACATGAAGGAGCTGCTCCAGTCAAAATGGCAACAGCAAACCTCTCTGACTGGAGACGGATTGTCTGATCCCGATGTGAAAAGAGAGAGCTGGTGATACTACATTTTTCATTTTGTCAACTAATACCATAAAAAAAGACCAAAACCAAAAAAGACCAAAGATGTTAGCTCGATACTGAAAGCTTCTTTTAATCTTTAACCCTCCTGTTGTCCTTGAGTCAAGGAAGGAAAGGAGGAAGGGAGGGAGGAAGGAAGGAAGAAAGAAGGATGTAAGGAAGGAAGGGAGGAAGGAAAGGAAGGAAGGAAGGGAGGAAGGAAAGGAAGGAATGAAAGACGGAGGAAAGAAGGAAGGTGGAAGGAAAGGAGGAAGGAAGGAAGAAGGAAGGAAAGAGGAAGGAAGGAAGGAAGGAAGGAAGGAAGGAAGGAAGGAAGGAAGGAAGGAAGGGAGGGAGGATGGAAGGAAGGAAGGAAGGAAGGACAGAAGAAGGAAGGAAGGTAGAAGGAAGGAAGGGAGGAAGGAAGGAAGAAAGAAGGATTTAAGGAAGGACAGAAGAAGGAAGGAAGGTAGAAGGAAGGAAGGGAAAAAGGAAAAGATGAAGGGAGGAAGGAAGGAAGGACGGAGGGAGGATGGAAGGAAGGAAGGAAGGAAGGAAGGACAGGAGGAAGGAAAGGAAGGAATGAAAGACGGAGGAAAGAAGGAAAGAGGAAGGGAGGAAGGAAGGAGGGAGAAAGGAAAAGATGAAGGGAGGAAGGAAGGAAGGAGGGAGGGAGGAAAGGAAGGGAGGAAGGAAAGGGTTAGGGTTAGCAAGGAAAGATGAAGGAAAGAAGGAAGGAGGCAGGGAGGAAGGAAGGAAGAAGGAAGAAAAGGAGGGAGAGCGGAAGGAAGGAAGGAAGGAGGGAGGGAGAAAGGAAAAGAGGAAGGAAGGACAGAGAAAAAGACGGAGGGGAGGTAAGAAAGAGAGGAGGGAGGAAGGAAGGAAGGGAGGAAAGAAGGAACAGTAAAAAACAGACGGGGTCAATTTGACCCGGGAGGACGACAGGAGGGTTAAAAAGGCTCACAAATATAAAAGTTTCATTTTTAAAGTTGAGCAACAAAGCAGACGGCCGTTGTCAGACGTGAGCGAACTGTCTTTAGATCAGTTTGATGAAGAAGTAAAGAAGTGAAAAAATGATAAAGTAAAGTTACTGACATAAATAAACAGATTCATTTCCTTCCTTCCTTCCTTCCTTCCTTCGTCCTTCATTCCTTCCCTCCTTCCTTTGTTCTTCCTTCCTCCCTTCTTTCCTTCCTCCCTTCCTTCCTTCATTCGTCCTTCCTTCCTTCCTTCGTCTTTCATTCCTTTCCTTCCTTCCTTCTTTCCGCCCACTCTCCTTCCTTCCTTCCTTCCTCCCTCCCTCCTGTCGTCCTCCAGGGTCAAATTGACCCCATCTCTCTTTTGACTGTTCCTTCCTTCCTTCCTTCCTTACTCCTTTCCTTACTTCCTTCCTCTTTTCCTCTCTCCCTTCTTACTCATTTCCTGCCTTCCTTCCTTCTTTCCTACATCCCTCCTTACTCCTTTCTTTCATTCCTTCCTCCAAAACTACAAACACAACACATCTCCACACGGCTGACTTAAGACTCCCAAGGGACCCAAAGCACTGAGATTCATGCTCAATCCACTAATTGACCACTTTTCCAACACAGAGTCATCAATATAAACTAATCACAGCCTGCTAACCAATCATCAATTCAATCACTTATCAATCCATTTTTATATACATAGCGTTAAATCACAACATAAGTCATCTCAAGGCCCAATCATCACATGACCAGCTGTCAGACTGACAAATAAAACAGTTAATAATGAGACTTATTTTACTTATAATGCTCCTGATCGGGTGGAAGCTATGGTGGTAACGCCATATTTTTTTTTGGACATGCTTGGTTTCCGACGGCAACAATAACTAATTAATATTTTATTTTTGTGGAGCCTGACAAAAAAGAAAAAGGAAGCTCTAGGTAAGGTTGAAAATGAGTTTCAGGGAGCATTTTCACAAACAACCAATGGTTACCATGGTAACTTTGACCATATTTAAAACATATATCCAATATTACAACAGTCTAAAACAGAAATGACAGAAACTCATTAAACAATGGCTCAGTAATTTTATAAAACAGCAACAAGAAGATACAGTGCATTTATTGTGAGTATGGTGTGTGTGTGTGTGTGTGTGTGTGTGACTGAAAATACAGTGTGTGTGTGTGTGTGTGTGTGTGTGTGTGTGTGTGTGTGTGTGTGTGTGTGTGTGTGTGTGTTCATGAAGGACACAAAGGAGCTCTATGGCAAGAAGAAGATATAATGCATTTATTGTGAGTATGGTGTGTGTGTGTGTGTGTGTGTGTGTGAGAGACTGTGTGTGTGTGTGTGTGTGTGTGTTCATGAAGGACCCAAAGGAGCTCTATGGCAAGAAGAAGATATAATGCATTTATTGTGAGTATGGTGTATGGTGTGTGTGTGTGTGTGTGTGTGTGTGTGTGTGTGTGTGAGACTGTGTGTGTGTGTGTGTGTGTGTGTGTGTTCATGAAGGACCCAATGGAGCTCTATGGCAAGAAGAAGAAGATAAATCTGGCTTTTAATGTTTAAGGTTTTGCTCTTTTCATGAGATTTATTAACATTATTATCTTTTGGTAAGAAGAAAAGAAAAAAGGACATTTGGGAGAATTAGCTTATTATTTGCAGGAGTGTGTGAGGTGATGTTACGATGATTTGTAGCTCGGCTTTTCCTTTGCTTCGGCTCTGTGCTCTGTGCTGAGAATTACACTGCGTAGGACTTTTATTGACTTAAGTGGTTTGAGTAAAAGCGAGTGAACCAAAACACTGATCAATTTCTACTGCAGGAGACTCGGGGGCAGGTGGGGGGGGGGGCGGTGAGAGAGAGAAGGTGCAGAGAGTGTGGAGAGGGTAATAGCTCTGTAATTGTGGATGAGATGCTGTGTGGTGAGAGTTACCATCGTAAAGAAGCTTGTTATCCCCCCATTTAAAACCTTTAATCCCGCTCTTTGAAGATATACTGTCCTTTAACCCTCTGAATCCCAAGCAGCTGTCTCTGGTCCTTTTTTTTTGCTTCTGTCACATTTTTACTCACTTTCTCTGCAAAGTGAAATCCTGCACCTCTAATATAGATTCAGGACAACCATAGCTATGAGATGATGTAACTCAATTATGGCTTGATGAAGTGTAACAAAGAAATAATTTTTTTCTAAAACATTAGAAAAAAGAAAAATGGAAAAATGTAATTTCTCTGATTTTATCCCTTTTTTCCCCCCCTAGTTATTTTTTTAAATTAATTTTAAGATTTATAAACAGAAAAAAGGCATAAAATGTTTCTTCGCAAACATAAAAAACAACAACAAAAAAAAAACATACCAATAACCACATGGGAAAAATAAATAAATAAAATTAAAATAGAATAAAATAAAAATAAATAAAAATAAAAATAAAAATAAAAATAAAAATAAAAATAAAAATAAAAATAAATAAAATAAAAATGAATAAATAAATATAATAATAAAAATATATATCATTTAAAAAAAGTGAATAGACAACAAAAACAAATAAAATAAAAATAAATAAATAATAAAAATAAATAAAATAAAATAAAAATGAATAAATAAATAATAATAATAAAAATATATATAATTTTAAAAAGCGAATAGACAACTAAAATAAAATAAAATAAAAATAAATAAATAATAATAATAAAAAAATATATAAAATTAAAAAAAGTGAATAGACAACTAAAACAGACTAACACAAAAACACCCACACACCGTCAAACAGACAGAAGGCAAGTACAAAACATCACAACATATCATCAACAAGTATAGTGACTGAATCATGATTTTATCCTTTTAAAAAGATGCATTCAGGGACCCTTGGAAACTTGAGAATCTGATGATTAACACCAGTTTTTTCAGCTTTTGGATCGGAAAGCTTTTGGTTTGTAAATGCACATCATGTCATCCCCGTCAGTGTTTGGGGTTTAGAGGGTTAATGCTGTATTGGTTTCTATCCTGCACAAAAAGCCTGAGTGGATCTCTAATAAGCTCGCTGGAAATATATGAATTGTGGTAAGTGTGGTGCTGCACTTGAATGCAAAAAGGTCACATTGGAAAATTGATCAAATCCACGCTGTAAAAAAATGTCCACTCCCACGAGGCTGCACCCTCCACCTGAAGGTCAGTCCTCTTGAGCTGCTCTTCTCACAGAGAGAGGGGAGGGGGAGTGGGAGGGGGTGGGTGGGAGGGGGGGGGGGGGGGTTTGGAAACGCACTCCTAATTCGTATTTACCTGTCAGGAAAATCTATAAGAGGACAAGGTGGAGCAGGTTAGGGTTGTCTGTCATACTACGGCTCCTCCAGGTCTGTGCCTTGAATACTAATCCCCCTCCTCTGGCCGACGTGGGAGTGCACAGTCATCATGGCTGACGAGGCTCAGATACAGAGACCACATAGAAAAATCTATAAGGACCAAGGAGGAGAGGAGGAGAGCAGGAGAGCACGGCTTTGTGACCAAATTGGGACGGACAGAAACAGATGAGATGTTGGTTGTTTTAACCCTTACATACTGCTCAGTTTCACATATGACCCATTTTTTACATTTGAGAGCTGTAAAAACACCATATACACATTTCTTTATGCTGGACTTTCCCTAATATGATGTAATATATAAAGTAATTTATGCAAAAATGGAAATTAACTGCATATATTTTACATGTTTGTGCAGCTAGGCAAGGTGAGGCAGCTTTATTTATATAGTGTATTTCACTTAAAATAGAGCATAAAATATGACAGTGCAGTATAAAATTATGATTTGCATTAAACTCATTAAAGCTAGCTGCATGTTAGCTTTGTTTATTAAACTGATTTTAAAAAATAAGTATTAAAACATGTTGCTGTATTCTTCATATACTTTAAAATGAACATAAAATAGTGATTGTAAATGTCTTTTAATCAAACAGAAGGAAAAATCAAACATTTATTAATAACTGATGGTGAATTTATGAATGTGAATTGATGTAGAGAATAATTATGAGTCAGAATATGAACAGTATGTAAAGGGTTAAATGGTTTATAAATGATCTGAGCTTGATTTTATTCACATATTCTGACTGATTTCCTCTTTTTTTAAAATTACTTTCTAACCAAAATTTGTCCAGAAATGTTAAAGAAAGAGTTTCATGCATATTTCCAGATCTATATTTTATCCTGTGGCTCAACTATAATAAATTTATGTGATTTAAAGTAGATAAAAACCCTCCTTATTTATCTTATACTGGCTCTTTATGCAGCTCCTCAGTTCAGCCTCTGTGCGTGGGCGTGGCCGCCAAGTCCGCTGAAACCCCGCCCCCTACCAAGTGTCACCTGTCAATCAAACCTCACCACCTCTACCAGAAACATGGACGCTACATCTGAGAGCTTTCTGCTGCTAACTCAGCAGCTAGCTCGGCGGCTAACTCAGCAGCTAGCTCGGCGGCTAACTCAGCTGCTAGCTCGGTGGCTAACTCGGCTAACTGGCTAACTGTAGACTGTAGTAGTAGTAGTGTGTGCTGAATGTATTTCTACCTCTACAGCAGCAGGGGCGGGTTTATGCTAATCACTAAATCCTGAACACAGAAATCTTGAAACACAGTTTGTGAAGCCTAGCTCCACAATTCAAATCTAAATGGTTGAAATGCTTTTTACACCTTTGTTAGAAATACATTTATGACCTATTTAATGTGTTTAGAAGAAAATATCTGAATTCACTTTACACAGTCTTTAATATCATCATCTCCACTCAGAAAGCTTAATTCTCTCTCACTCAGCACTGCTTTCAATCAGATTTAGTTCACGTTAGGTCATTTAATGTCTCGTTGGGAGTTAAATGTGTGTTGCAGTAAAAGTCACATCATCCACCCGAGTCCGACTCCTCTGATGCTGACGGAGCTCGAGCAGTCAACACTGGCTCTGACCTCGCTGATGGCTGGCATATGTGCTGAAGGACAGCCAGTATGCCCTCGAGGTCTCTCAGCCTCTTCCTCCTGAAGGCCTCGCTCTGTTTCCCCCTCGGGCTATTTTATGCACTTACACACACACACACACACACACACACACACACACACACACACACACACACAAACACACACACACACACACACACACACTTACACAGACACACTTGCATAAACACAGACACACACACACACACACACACACACACTCGCACACAGACACACACACACAGACACACACACAGACACACACACACACACTCGCATAAACACACACACAGATGCACAAAGACACACACACACACACACAGACACTTACACACACACTTACACACACACACACACTCACATAAACACACACACACACACACACACACACACACACACACACACACACACACACTCGCATAAACACACACACAGACACACACACTCGCATAAACACACACACACACTCGCATTAACACACACAGAGACACACACACTCGCATAAACACACACACTTACACACACACTTACACACACACTTACACACACACACACACACACACACACACAGACACACACACACACACACACAAAGGACAGACAGAAAGATACTCAGCACCACGGAGACAGCAGGGTTTAAGAGCTGAGACAGGGTTGGCTCACGTTGTCTGATCGAGGCTTGAAGGGAAGTGTGACGAGCAGTCGAGCGTTCAGAGGAAATCTAGGCTACAGTAGGAAATGGGAAATGGTTTTTTACAGAAAGGGTTTCGACAATTCGAGCGATTCTTATCTTATCGGACATAAAAGGTTCAAACTGTGATGATACAGAGTCGTTTTTAGACTGTTTGAAGCTGCATTGCATTTATAGTTTTTATTTTTATTTTTTATTTTTTATTTATTCTGTTAGTGATCGGATGAATGGATGGAAGAAGCTTTGTTGGGTCAGTAAATGTTAGGATCCTCTAATGCAGGGGTGTCAAACATGTGGCCCGTGGGCCAGAACCGGCCCGTCAAGGGGTCCAATCCGGCCCACTTTCTTTCCTTCCTTCCTCCCTGTCTTCTTTTCCTTCCTTCCTTCTTTTCTTTCCTTCCTTCCTTCCTTCCTACCTTCCTTCCTTCCATATTTCCATCCTGTCTTCTTTTCCTTCTTTCCTTTCATCTGTCCTTCCATCCTGTCTTCTTTTCTTCCATCGGTCCTTCCTTCCTTCCATATTTCCATCCTGTCTTCTTTTCCTTCTTTCCTTCCATCTGTCTTTCCTTCCTTCCTTCCTGTCTTCTTTTCTTCCATATTTCCATCCTGTCTTCTTTTCCTTCTTTCCTTTCATCTGTCCTTCCTTCCTGTCTTCTTTTCTTCCATCTGTCCTTCCTTCCTTCCATATTTCCACCCTGTCTTCTTTTCCTTCTTTCCTTCCATTTCTTCTTTCTTTCTTTCCTTCCTTCATTCCTTCCTTCCTGTCTTCTTTTCTTCCATATTTCCATCCTGTCTTCTTTTCCTTCTTTCCTTCCATCTGTCTTTCCTTCCTTCCTTCCTTCCTTCCTTCCTTCCTTCTTTTCTTCCATACTTCCATCCTGTCTTCTTTTCCTTCCTTCCTTCCTTCCTTCCTTCCTTCCTTCCTTCCTTCCGGCCCACATCAGATCAAATTGGGCTGTGTGTGGCCCTTTAAAATGAGTCTGACACCTCTGCTCTCATGTCTTGGCATTAAATTTGACTCACAGAGTAAAGCATAGTTTCTTTCTTCTGACAGATAAATCTCTAAGAATCAGAAAATCTTGAGTATTCTTTATCAAACTTTTCCATTTATCAGCTCCAAAGTTGCAAATCTATTTCTACATAGTGACATATTTCCTTTGCTGAACCAAAAACCCATTATTTTACATTTTAAAACACTATAACACATTGCTTATATATAGTATTTTGGTCATAATTTGGTTTGAACTACTCAGAACAGGTTTGATCCAGATGCTTGGAGGAATCTATAAAACACATTCAAGTTTTTCAAAGATCATCAAGTATTTGTGTAAGCTCCCTGATTCGAATGTAAAATAAATATATGTTGAAATAACACAAAACAATAGTAGCAGGTTAGCTTCCACTTTGATTAAAACCACAGACTGTATAAAGGAAATGGACGTAACATCCGTGACGTCACCCATTGGTTTGTGGACTGCTGCTCAGAAGCCAATAGTTTCTAATCTGGGCAGCGCCATCTTGAAAATTCAGGTGCATGCTGGGAAAAATAAAAACACGGATTCTACTTATATGGGCATGAGGCGGGGCCATGGGCGGAGCGGGGGAGGTTGCTATGGTTGCGAGGGCTGGATCTCGAGGACATTGGTCAATCAACCTGTCAATCAGGACGTAGCCACGCCCTAATGCATACCCTGCTTTATCATCACATATAAAATCAGGGAGGCCAAAATGTCCCAAATGAACATCATACTGCATTGAAGAAGGCTTTAAACTAGCGATTGAGACCATAAACACAAGGAAGGAAGGAAGGAAGGAAAGAAGGAGGGAGGGAGGAAGGACAGAAGTAAGGAAGAAAGGAAGGAAGGAAGGAAGGAAGGAAGGAACAGTCAAAACAGACGGGGTCAATTTGACCCAGGAGGACGACAGGAAGGTTAAATCACTAAATATATGTTTCTTTATGTAATGTTTGTTTATATTTATAGTTTTTATGATTTGATTTCAAGCTTTCAACGCTGTCAACATAGCTTCCCAAAAAATACACTAATCAATAAAAATGTGACTCCAATGATAAGCAGCTCCTCCTCCTCCTCCTCTTCCTCCTCAGAGTGACGACTCTAAAAATCCTCTGTGGCCTCTTTTTGAAGTTCCCCAAAGACTCCGCAGATTCCCCCGCGGAGCTTTAACAAGTATTGACGCTCCGCTCTACGTCACGATGAAATGGATACATACAGTAATCAGTGCATCCATCACTGTGAGACCATTACTGTCTCCGTCCTTCCTGATTGACTGATGAGGAGCAGGGACCGTCTGGCAAACATGAAAGATCACTCTCCGATCCCAGGAGAGGAGGAAGAAGAGGAGGAGGAGGAGGAAGAGGAGGAGGAGGAGGAAGGTGGCTGTAATGGCCTCCATGAATGCAGCTGTCGCCCACACAGTGTAATTAATATAGACTCTGTGGAGCTTCGCTGGAGACTGATAGCTGATAAACAAAAAGCCGGTGGCATCATGAGGAGGGAAAGGATCAATAACGGACAGTAAAGCTCATCAGATGTTATCGTTATACTCTGAATATATATATATATATATATAGGAGCATTTTACAGTCTGATCACTATTATTGATCCTGTGTTTGTATATCAGCTTGATTGTATTATGATGTCATGATTGGATGATCAGTTTAAATTCAATAGTCCAGTTTTTGTGGTTAAAAGTAATAAAATAAGTCGTTTGCTTTAATGTACAACATAGTTTGATTATTTTATAAGAGACAAATATTATATAAACTCACTGGCTTCTTTATTAGGAACACGTGTGCATCTAATTCAATCTAATATAACAGCTCTGCTTTAAATTCTACTTTTATGAAGTTTATACATTTACAGTTTTTGTTAACCCTCCTGTTGTCCTCGAGTCAACGAAGGAAGGAAGGAAGGAAGGAAGGAAGGAAGGCAGGAAGGGAGGGAGGGAGGGAGGGAGGGAGGGAGAGAAGGAAGGAAGGAAAGAAGGAAGGAGGGAAGGAAGGAAGGAAGGAAAGAAGGAAGGAGGGACTTTCTCCTTCTTTCCTTCCCTCCTTCCTTCCTTCCTTCCCTCCTTCTTTCCTCTGTCCTTCCTACCTACCTTCCTCTTTTCCTTTCTCCCTCCCTCCCTCCTTCCTTCCTTCCTTCCTTCCTTCCTTCCTTCCTCCCTTCCTTCCTCCCTTCCTTCCTTCCTTCCCTCGAGGACAACAGGAGGGTTAAAGACAATAAAAACACACACAACTAAAAAAACTAAAAAACAAGATGAAATAGTAGGAGTGGTTAAAAAAAATTAGATGCAGCTATAATAATATAATGTGGAGGATGTTGCACTTCCCTAACTCCATCATGGATCACTCCTATAATATAATACAACAGGTTTAATGACAAGAATCTGCATCATCGAGGCTACGTGTATGTAGAATCACAGCTGGAAAAGAGTTGCAGTATGTTAGTCTCCATCACTGAGCATTTTGTGACTCTAAAGAGCGATTCTTCCTTCTCTCTTTCCTCCCTTCCTTTCTCCCCTTCCTCCCTTCCTTCCTACTTTCTTTCCTTCCTTCCTTCTTTCCTGTGTCCTTCCTACCTACCTTCCTCTTTTCCTTTCTCCCTTCCTCCTTCCTTCCTTCCTTCCCTCCCTCCATCCTCCCTCCCTCCCTCCCCCTCCCTCTCTTCCTTCCTTCCTTCTCCCTTCCTTCCTTCCTCCCTCCCTCCTTCCTTCTTCCTCCTTCCTCACTTCCTCCTTCCTTCCTTCTTCCTCCATCCTGCCTCCCCCCCTTCCTCTCTTCCTTCCTTCCTTCTCCCTTCCTCCCTTCTTCCTCCCTTCCTTCCTTGACTCAAGGACAACAGGAGGCTATGTGTATGTAGAATCACAGCTGGAAAAGAGTAGCAGTATATTTAGTCTGTATCACTGAGCATTTTGTGACTCTAAAGAGCGATTTGTGCTTTACACTACAGTGTGTGACAAACTACCTGTACCTCCTAACAAACACACGCACACCCAGAGGCTGAGTGGGTGTTCACACAGCGTGACAGGAGGAGACAGACATGAGTGATGGCTGCTACACAGAGGAAGCTGTCTGGGGAGCTGAGCAGCTTTATTAAAGGACCTCTCTCTCTCTCTCTCTCTCTTTCACACACACACACACACACACACACACACACACACACACACACACACACACACACACAGGTATATCTACTGCTATATTCCCGTCACGTACACACAACACTTCTGCTGACAGGAAGACAAAAGCAGGGAGAGAAAAAAGGAGCAGAGCAAACATTCACATGCGAGCGATTGGGAGTCAGATGCATCATGAGGGGGCAATAATGTTGCAGTGTCAGCAGCTGTACTTCCTGTGTGTGTGTGTAGATGCATGTGTGTAGGTGTGTGTGTGTGTGTGTGTGTGTGTGTGTGTGTGTGTGTGTGTGTGACAGCTACATTACTACATTATTACCTGCACTTACAACTCATGTAATGTCATTTTTTAATGCTCTGTAAAAGTTATTCCCCTCTTCTCTTCCTCTCCTCCTCTCATGAGGATTTCAGTCGGGCTAGTTATGAGTTTCCCTTCTGACTCTCTATTGATTTAGTTTTTTTTTCTTCCTTCCTTCCTTCCTTCCTTCCTTCCTTCCTTCCTTCCTTCCTTCCATCTTCCCTTCCTGTCTTCTTTTCTTCCCTTCCTTCCTTCTTTCCTTCCTTCCATCTTTCTTTCTTTCTTTCTTCCTTCCTTCCTTCCTTCCTTCCTTCCTTCCTTCCTTCCTTCCTGTCTTCTTTTCCTTTCTTCTGTCCTTCCTTCCTTCCTTCCTTCCTTCCTTCCATTTGTCTGTCCTTCCTGTCTTCTTTTCCTTTCTTCTGTCCTTCCTTCCTTCCATCTTTCTTTCCTTCTTTCTTCCCTCCCTTTCTTCCATCTTTTCTTCTTCCCTCCCTTTCTTGCTTCCTTCCTTCCTTCTTTCTTCCTTCTTTCCTTCCTTCCTTAATTCCTTCTTTCCTTCCTTCCTTAATTCCTTCTTTCCTTCCTGTCTTCTTTTCCTTCCTTCCATCTTCACTCCCTTTCTTCCATCTTTCCTTCCTGTCTTCCCTTCCTTCCTTCCTTTCTTCCTTCCATCCTCCGTTCCTTCCTTCCTTCCTTCCTTCCTTCCTTCCATCTTTCCTTCCTTCCTTCCTTCCTTCTTCCCTTCCTTCCTTCCTTCCTTCCTTCCATTAGTCTGTCCTTCCTTCCTTCCTTCCTTCCTTCCTTCCTTCCTTCCTTCCATTAGTCTGTCCTTCCTTCCTTCCTTCCTTCCATCCAACTAATTTTTTTTTACCATCAATGTCATTTTTTAATGCTCTGTGTAAAAGTTATTCCCCTCCTCTCTTCCTCTCTTCCTCTCCTCCTCTCATGAGGATTTCAGTAACAATGCTGAGCCATCAGTCGGGCTAGTTATGAGTTTCCCATCTGACTCTATTGATTTAGTTTTATTGGAGTGACAAAGGTTCAAATATACACAGAAAAACCAGTGTCCATGAATGCATCTCGAGCAGCCTGATCCTTTAAAGTAGGGGTGTCAAACATGCGGCCCGTGGGCCAGATCTGGCCTGCCGAGGGATACTAATTCGGCCCACTTTCTTTCCTGTCTTCTTTTTCTTCCTTCCATCTTCCCTCCCTTTCTTCCATCTTTCTTTCCTGTCTTCTTTTCTTCCCTTCCTTCCTTCCTTCCTTTCCTTCCTTCCTTCCTTCCATCTTTCTTTCCTTCCTTCTTCCCTTCCTTCCTTCCTTCCTTCCTTCCTTCCTTCCTTCCTTCCTTCCTGTCTTCTTTTCCTTTCTTCCATCTTTCCTTCCTGTCTTCTTTCCTTCCTTCCTTCCTTCCATTTGTCTGTCTTTCCTTCCTTCCATCTTTCCTTCCTTTCTTTTAATGACTATTTTTTTTACCATCAATGTCATTTTTTAATGCTCTGTAAAAGTTATCCCCCTCCTCTCCTCCTCTCCTCCTCCTCTCCGCCTCTCATGAGGATTTCAGTAACAATGCTGAGCCATCAGTCGGGCTAGTTATGAGTTTCTCCTCCACACTGCTGCTGCACATTCATCTGTTTCTCTATTGATTTAGTTTTTTTGGAGTGAGTAAGATTCAAATATAGACCGAAAAATCACAGAGAAAAGCCATTTCCTAATCAGAGGCTTGATTGATATGTTTTTTTTTAGAGAATATAACCTACGGGCATGCAATCTGTGTCACTGTCATTTATCTAATGGGTGGTTAAAATTTTAATGACACGCCTTAAACATTTGCAGGCGCGGCAAACAGCGCTCGTCCTGCTGGGTGCGGTTTGGAGGACGTGTGCCGATTAATAATTCAGCGGCCTTTATTGATCTGTCCCCCTCAGCTCCTCTGCAGTCAGGGCTGTACATCAAGAAAGAGTGTGTGTGTGTGTGTCCCCGCCTTTCATCTGGACCTGACAACACACATATGCAAACACACATGAACACACACACACGAGCTAAAAGATGTGAAATGACTGTAATGTGAGCCCCAGTGTGAAAGAAGAGAGTCTGCAGGTTTGTCCTTGAGGTGGAGGAGTGAAGGTAGTTCATCAGTTCATTCATAATAATCTGATATAAAGTCTTTTTATCACTTTAATTAGTTTACCACGTTCAGTGTTTTATTCATAAGAGGTTTTAACCTTTGTGTCGTCCGCCTGGGTCAAATTGACCCCGTCTGTTTTGACTGTTCCTTCTTTCCTCCCTTCCTTCCTTCCGTCTGTCCTTCCTCCCTCCCTCCTTCTCTCTTTCCTCCCTTCCTTCTCTCCTTCCTCCATCCCCCTTTCTTACTTTCTTCTGTCCTTCATTCCTTTCCTTCCTCCGTCTCTTTTTCTTTCCTCCCCCTCCCTTCCTCCTTTCCTTTGTCTTTCTTTCCTTCCTTCCCCCTTCCCCTTTCTCCCTCCTTTCCTTCCTTCTTCCTTCCTCCCTCATTTCCTTCTTCCTTCCTTCCTCCCTCCCTCCTTCCTTCCTTCCTTCCTTCCTTCCTTCCTTCCTTCCTTCCTTCCTTCCTCCCTCCCTCTGTCATTTCCTTCCTTCTTCCTCCCTCCCTCATTTCCTTACTTCTTCCTCCCTCCCTCATTTCCTTCCATCTTCCTTCCTCCTTTCCTTCCTTCTTCCTTTCTCCCTCCTTTCCTTCCTTCTTCCTTCCTCCCTCATTTCCTTCCTTCTTCTTTCCTCCCTCCCACCTTCCTTCCTTCCTCCCTCCCTCTGTCATTTCCTTCCTTCTTCCTCCCTCCCTCATTTCCTTACTTCTTCCTCCCTCCCTCATTTCCTTCCATCTTCCTTCCTCCTTTCCTTCCTTCTTCCTTCCTCCCTCCTTTCCTTCCTTCTTCCTTCCTCCCTCATTTCATCCTTCTTCCTTCCTTCCTTCCTTTCTTAACTCGAGGACAACAGGAGGGTTAAGGTTCTAGTTACTGTTGAATGATATAGATATATTATAATAACAAGAGGAAAGTAGAAGACAATGAAACACAGTGAGGAGATTATAAAAAAGATGATAAAAATAAAGAAATAAAATAATATAAAGTAAAATAAAATGAAATAAAAAGACAGTAACGATGAATGAACACATTAAATTATTTGATTAACCCTCCTGTTGTGTTCGAGTCAAGGAAGGAAGGGAGGAAGAAGGAAGGAAAGGAGGGAGGAAGGAGGGAAGGAAGGGAGTAAAGGAAGGAAGGGAGTAAAGGAAAGAAGGCAGGTAGGAAGGAAGGAAGGAGAGAGAGAGGAAGGAATGACAGAAGGAAGAAAGGGGAATGGAGGAAGGAAGGAAGGAAGGAAGGAAAGGAAATAAGGAAGGGAGGAAGGAAGGAAGGACGAAAGAAAGAAGTAAGGAAGGAAGAAGGGTAGGGGGAAGAAGCACAGAAGGAAGGAAGAAAGGGGAATGGAGGAAAGGAAATAAGGAAGGGAGGAAGGAAGGACGGAGGAAAGAAGTAAGTAAGGAAGGAAGGTAGGAGGGAGGGAGGAAAGAAGGAAAGAAGAAAGGGGGATGGAGGAAGGAAAGAAGGAAGGAAGGAAGGAAGGAAGGGAGGAAAGGAAATAAGGTAGGGAGGAAGGAAGGACGGAACAATAAGGAAGGAAGGAAGGAAGGAAGGAACAATAAGGAAGGAAGGAAGGAAGGAAGGAAGGAAGGAAGGAAGGAACAGTCAAAACAGATGGGTCAATTTGACCCGGGAGGACGACAGGAAGGTTAACAAGGACACAAAAACGGAGACAAGCAGCAAATAATAATAATACTAACTAAACATCAATGTGTAAGTGATTATCATGATTACTATTGATGAATTGTAGGATAATAAATAGATTAATGCTGTTTATAAAGTCTTATAGTTGATATCAAAGGTCACAGCGTTGAGTTATTATGTGACTAAACTTCACATGAACCCAAATCACTGTCCTGAACGGAACTGCTCCTTCCTCCATTCCCCTTTCTTCCTTTATTCTGTCTTTCCTTCTTCCTTCCTCCCTCCCTCATTTCCTTCCTCCCTCCTTTCCTTCCTTTCCTTCTTCCTTCCTCCTTTCCTTCCTTCTTCCTCCCTTCCTCATTTCCTTCCTTCTTCCTTCCTCCCTCCTTTCCTTCCTTCTTCCTTCCTCCCTCCCTCCCTCCTACCTTCCTTCCTTCCTCCCTCCCTTTCCTTCCTTTCCTTCTTCCTTCCTCCTTTCCTTCCTTCTTCCTCCCTTCCTCATTTCCTTCCTTCTTCCTTCCTCCCTCCTTTCCTTCCTTATGGAGCCGCTGAACGATGATGATGATGATGTAATGACTCTTAAACTGGCTCATAGGAAACAATGGACCAGCTCATCCATGTATTTTATAACAGGACCGGTCAGCAGGCAGAGTGGGAGGATTGGTTGCCTAGCAACGAGGTTATCAATGAAATGCAGGGAAAACAGGGAAAAAGGGAAAAGTTTCATCGTGTTACATCAAAACATCATCTGTGACGAAGCTAATCTGATCTCTCTCTTTCTTTCTTTCTTTCTTTCTTTCTTTCTTTCTTTCCTCTTTCCTTCCTTATTGTTCCTTCCTGCCTACCTTTCTTCTTTATTTTCCTACCTACCTTCCTTCATTCCTTCCTTCCTACCGTTCGTCTTTCCTTCTTTCCTTCCTTCATTCCCTTTTTCCCTTCATTCCTTCTTTCCTTCTTTCTTCCCTCTTTCCATCCTTCTTTCTTCCCTTCCATTCATTCTTCCTTCCTTCCTTCATTCTTTCCCTCTTTCCTACCTTCCTTCCTTCCTTATTTTCCTGTCTTCCCTCTTTCCTTCCTTCCTTGGTTCCTTATTTTCCTGTCTTCCCTCTTTCCTACCTGTCTTCTTTTCCTTCCTTCCCTCTTTCCTTCCTTCCTTCCTTCCTTCCTTCTTTCCTTCCTTGGTTCCTTATTTTCCTGTCTTCCCTCTTTCCTTCCTTCCTTGGTTCCTTATTTTCCTGTCTTCCCTCTTTCCTAGCCGTCTTCTTTTCCTTCCTTCCTTCTGTCCCTCTTTCCTTCCTTCCTTGGTTCCTTATTTTCCTGTCTTCTCTCTTTCCTACCTGTCTTCTTTTCCTTCCTTCCTTCCCCCTCCCTTCCCTCCTTCCTTCCTTCCTTCCTTCCTTCCTTCCTTCTTTTAATGTAATTTAAAGGTTCCCAGTGGAGATGTTAACCTCTCTAGCAGTGTGATGAAGTAATGTTTCAGTTCCCAGGTCTGTTTTTATCATTCAAACACAAAACATCATTTAAAATATTCACAAAAATCCAAAATGATTTAGGAGGAATCTATCTGAGATATTAATAACACCTCAAGGACACACACATCCTGAATCACAGTCAACACTAAATCTAAACATACCTATCTTTGTTTAACCGGCTCACTAATAATAGCGTCCTCTGCCTTAAACGGAGCTTCTCTCTGGAGGATGAGAATATGGTCGCTGTTATTAGTCTGTGGGAGCGTTTCTAAATAAACTCGCTGCTCACATTCTTCATAATGAAGGAAACATGTCACCCACTGCAACGCCGACGCCTCACTGATGAGCTTTTAATGGTTTTTTGGACAATAACAGCACAGAGGAATACGAGACACACACAATGACTGTCTATAGTCTTCATTTAAAGCCTAATTCTAATATTTAAATGTTTTCACCATGAAGAGCATTGTGTAACTTTATTTTGAAAAGTGCTGCAGGCGCTCTGTGTGTTTTGAGCTCTTGACATTTTGACACTATATTGATGTAAAATACTTGATACTCGAATTAGATTAAAAACTGAGATTTGACACTTTAATGTAAAATCCATTATTGTATGTTGACTTAAATGTGCTGGAGAAAACAGCCTGAAGAACTAAATAATTTACTTTCCAAATACTTCTACTATCTGGGCTGTATATTGTAATATAGACTAATCCGTTACTTTAATTAGAGCTGTGGTAATTAATCAATTAAATTAATAGTTGATTGACATAAGTTTTGATAATCAATTAATCGTCTTAGTCTTTTTTTTCTGGTTCTAGCTTCTAAAATGTGAATATTTTCTGTAGTTTTTTTGTCCTTTCTTATAATAAACTGAATTTCTTGGACTAAATAAAACATTTGAGGTTTGTATCTTGTTATTTTACAAATCTTTTAAAGCCCAAGCCCAAACTACAAGTCCATTAATCAGGGGAAAAAATAACTTGAATGCAACTCGATTCATTCTCAACTGTGGACACTGGATTGTCCGATGGGTACTGGAACGCATCTCGAGCAGCCTGATCCTTTAAAACAGGGGTGTCAAACATGTGGCCCGTGGGCCAGATCCGGCCCGCCGAGGGATACACATTCGGCCCACTTTCCTTCCTGTCTTCTTTGCCTTCCTTCCTTCCTTCCTTTCTTCCATTTCTCTTTCCTGTCTTCTTTTCCTTTCTGTCTTCCTTCCTTCCCTCTTTCCTTCCTTCCTTCATTCCTGTTTTTTTCCTTCCTTCCTTCCTTCCTTCTTTCTTTTCTTCCTGTCTTCTTTTCCTTCCTGTTTTTTTCCTTCCTTCCATCCTTCCTTCCTTCCATCCTTCCTTCCTTCCTTCCCTTCTTTTCCTTCCTTCTGTCTTCTTTCTTTCTTTCTTTCCATCTTTCCTTCCTTCCTTTTAATTATCCTGCCCACATGATGCTGTATGTTTCCCTTGAATGAAGACAACTTTGACCCTCCTCCTCTTTTAAAGGTTATTTTTTAAAGGTTGAACATCTGTTGCTGCAGTGTTGACTAATTTCTTTTACAATCAATCCCAATTACCTAATGAAACTCATTAAGGAGCTCGCCCCCCTCGTCACCCATCAGCTCGAGATCGTCCTTTACCATCAATGTGACATACAGTATTTATGTGTTTAATCTTACACATGCTTGGAAATGTATTTTTAACACAGCTTCTGCCTTATAGATGAGCTGGAGAAAGGAGCCAGTCATGGTGGTACAGTAACACTTAATACTGTGTGTGTGTGTGTGTGTGTAAGGAGCTGTAAGTGATGTAAGGAGGAGGGGAAGGAAAGGAGGAGGAGGAGGAGGAGGAGGAGGAGGAGGAGGAGGAGGAGGAGGGCTGGAATAACTGAGACATTCAGGGGAGAGAAAAGCAGCACGTCTGGAGAGAGGGGCGCGGCAGGCCGGGCATCCGAGCCACACGGCTAACAGCTGTCTGACATTTAGAGGAGACTGCCGGTCATCTGAGATGATGCTGCATCAGTGCTGCTGCTGAGTGCCTGTGATGCACTTCAGTTTCACCAACGACAGGCAGAGGCATTATAAAAATACCATCACAAACACCGGGCAACACCCTGTTTGGGGAAGAGTGTTGTAATTAAAGAGGCCCACGGGTGAACTATGACGTCACTTTATTAGATTAAATCACATTTCACACTAATGTAGGTCTGCTCAATTAAATCTATGTAACCCATTTAACTTTTTTGGGGTAATTTTTACCACTTGTATGAGGAATGTAATGCACAGACAGAGCATCAGAGTGTTCTATGGTTGCTATAGATACAGGTTGTTCTATGGATGATGTAGATACAGGTTGTTCTATGGTTGCTATAGATGCAGGTTCTATGGTTGCTATAGATGCAGGTTCTATGGTTGTTATAGATAAGGGTTGTTCTATGGTTGTTATAGATACAGGTTGTTCCATGGTTGCTATAGATACAGGTTGTTCTATGGTTGCTATAGATACAGGTTGTTCTATGGTTGCTATAGATACAGGTTGTTCTATGGATGATGTAGATACAGGTTGTTCTATGGTTGCTATAGATGCAGGTTCTATGGTTGCTATAGATACAGGTTGTTCTATGGTTGCTATAGATGCAGGTTGTGCTTTAGTCTATAAACGAAGTATAACACAAATCACTGCTGACATAAGAGACATTTTTGAAGTTGAGTCTAATTTTTTCATCTTGTACACGAACAGAATGAGTCTAACTTTTTTTTCTTTTTTAAGTTTTGAACAAATGAGGTCTGTAGAGTTCTGTAATACATCACATTTAGGAAAAAATAACATAACAAAATCCATGTTTTATGCTTTCTTGGTGTGACCTACAACCATAAAACATTACAAACAGGCACAACTGACTGTTCTCCACCACTCAAAACTTAAGTATTTGATTTCAGATTGAAGAATCTAAAAGCAAACTCTCATTTCTGAGCCTTCGACCATCGATTTTGCGAACTGAAAAAAAAAAGCTGAACGTTGCTGACATGTTTTAAAACCAAGCTAATGATGTTAATGTTACCTTCGTGAGTTGGCTGAAAACTGCTGTCGACAGTGAGTCTGTTTAATGTTTCACGCTGAGTTGACAATCTTCCTGAACTATGCACTCGGTGGCAGAAAAGTGCAGCTCCCAGTCAAAACATCAGCATCCTTCCTCACCAGCTGAGTGTCTGTGCATGGAGAGGACACGGAAAGTAGAGAAATGTAAAATAAGAGACTGTTATTTCCTTAAATTACCTGTAAACTAATTTTAAACTGTCCTTCCTTCTGTCTTCCCTTCCTTCCTTCTATCTGTCCTTCCTTCCATCTTTCCTTTCTCCCTTCCTTCCTTCCTTCCTTCCTTCTTTCTGTCCTTCCTTCCATCTTTCCTTCCTTCCGTCTTTCATTCCTGTCTTCTCTTCCTTCCTTCTATCTGTCCTTCCTTCCATCTTTCCTTCCTCCCTGTCTCCCTGCCTTCCTTCCTTTTAATGATCCGGCCCACGTGAGATTAAATTGAGCAGTATGTGGCCCTTGAATGAAAATGAGTTTGACCTCCATCATTACTCTACATCAGATGCTTTTTAACACTTGTTTGGTGTTAAAATGCCACATAAAGACCATAGACTGTATAAAAGAAATGGACGTAACATCCGTGACGTCACCCATTGGTTTGTGGACTGCTGCTCGGAAGCCAATAGTATCGAATCTAGGCAGCGCCATCTTGAAAATTTCAGGTGCATTCTGGGAAAAAATGAACACGGATTCTACTTATATGGGCATGAGGCGAAGTCATGAACGGACGTATGGGCGGGACCAACGGCGGAGCGGGGAGGCTGCGATTGGTTGCGAGGGCTGGATCTCGAGGTTCATTGGTCAATCAACCTGTCAATCAGGACGTAGCCACGCCCTAATGCATACCCTGCGTTATCGTCACATATAAAATCAGGGAGGCCAAAATGTCCCAAATGAACATCATACTGCATTGAAGAAGGCTTTAAACTAGCGATTGAGACCATAAACACATTTTGAAAACGTTTACTGAGGTTAGAAATCAAGTGAGAAGTTGGTGAATTCTCTATTGACTTGTATAGAGACGGTCGCCCCCTGGTGGCCTTTTGATAGAATGCAGCTCTAAGTTACTTCCTGGTTGGCCTCATTTCAGAGGACCGGAACTCCCCGCCTGATACAGACCCACATACAGATGTTCCTGCTGTTATTTTAGGTTGTGGTTTAACGAGCGGTTAGTAAGTTTGGTTTCAGTCTCTTACGCTTGAGAATTGAGTCTTTTTTTCCAGGCTGTCGACGCCAATAATACAAATCTGTTTAAAACCAAAGACTCTCGGCACATCTGGAAGTAACACATGTGAGTTTGTATTTTCCAGATGTGTCAGAGTGATGCTTTTATGGGTTCAAATCAACAACAGAGGTGTCAAACATGCGGCCCGTGGGCCAGAACCGGCACACCGAGTGATACTAATTCGGCCCACTTTCCTTCCTGTCTTCTTTTCCTTCCTTCTTCTTTTCCTTCCTTCCTTCCATCTGTCCTTCCTCCCTTTCGTCCTTCCTTCTTTTCCTTCCTTCCTTCTTTCTTCCTTCCATCTGTCCTTCCTCCCTTTCGTCCTTCCTTCTTTTCCTTCCTTCCTTCTTTCTTCCTTCCATCTGTCCTTCCTCCCTTTCGTCCTTCCTTCTTTCCATCCTCTTTTTCTTCCATTTCTTTTCTGTCTTCTTTTCCTTCCTTCCTTCCTTCCCTCCCTTTCTTCCTTCTTTCCTTCCTTCCTTCCTTCCTTCCCTCCCTTTCTTCCTTCCTTCCTTCCCTCCCTTTCTTCCTTCCTTCCTTCCCTCCCTCCCTTTCTTCCTTCTTTCCTTCCTTCCTTCCTCTCTTGATTCCTCCCTTCCTTCTTTCTTCCTTCCATCTGTCCTTCCTCCCTTTCGTCCTTCCTTCCTTCCTTCCCTCTCTCCATTTCTTCCTTCCTTCTTTCTTTTCCTTCCTCCCTTCCTTCCTTCTTTCCTTCCTTCTTCCTTCCCTCCCTTTCTTCCATCTTTCCTTCCTTCCCTCCCTCCCTTTCTTCCTTCCATCTGTCCTTCCTCCCTTTCTTCCATCTTTCCTTCCTATCTTCTTTTCCTTCCGTCCTTCCTTCCTTCCTTCCTTCGTTTCTTCCTTCCTTCCTTAGTTTCTTCCTTCCTTCTTCCTTCCCTCCCTTTCTTCCTTCTTTCCTTCCTTCCATCTGTCCTTCCTCCCTTTCATCCTTCCTTCCTTCCTTCCATCTGTCCTTCCTCCCATTCGTCCTTCCTTCCTTCTTTCCTTCCTTCCTTGATTCCCTCCTTCCTTCTTCCTTCTTTCCTTCCTTCCTTCCTTCCATTCTTCCTTCCTCCTTTTCTTCCTTCCTCCCTTCCTTCCTCCTTTCCTTCCTTCCTTCAGTCTGATAATCTTCCACCTCACAGAAAGACTTTTACATGGTTACAGTAATTATTGTAAAAGTTTGTGAGTAACAGCGATTGATTCTTGGTTGAAGGAACATTACAGATAAGTGGAGGACAAAGACTTTAAAGTTTGTCTCCTTCCTCAAAGTCGATATTTTCCCCATCATCATTAAAACCACACGTCGATTAAAACACACACACACACACACACACACACACACACACACACACACACACACCAAGCTCAACATCCGGCTTTTAAAACTTTTGTCATATCTGATTTAATAGTGAAACCACATTAGTTGCATCAGATTTAGAGCTTTTTGTGGCCACGATGCAAAATGTAGTGAAATCATGTTTTTAAGTTTTTAGAAACCTGATGACAGCTAAATACTGATTATGATTATTAGATTTGACAGTCACAGTCGCCTAATATGACCTTCTTCTGACTGAAATACATCACTTAAAACAAACTTTTTATAGTTCAAAGTTCGGACCTGAAGGGTGAAGACAGAAATCTTAAAAGTCTTTGTGCATATTTTTCTTTGTGAGCTATTTCTGTATCAAAGATGAAATCCAAAAAAGACAAAAGAAAAAAAAAAGGTAGAGGTGTTATTTAAGACACAAAAGGATGGAAAAAAAACAACTTTTGTCTAGACAGTTTTTTAAAGAGTAGCTGAAACACTGACATCCACCCTTCTGATTTGGCAATAATCTCTCTCTCTCTCTCTCTCCTCTCATTCTGTCTCTCTCTCTCTCTCTCTCTCTCTATGTCTCTCTCTCTCTCTCTCTCTGTGTATGTCTCTCTCTCTCTCTCTCTCTC
>NW_026518571.1:20000-29585 GCF_027409825.1 Scomber japonicus | reverse complement strand
ACCTTCCTTCCTTCCTCATTTCCTTCCTTCCTTCCTTCCTCCCTCTTTTCCTCCCTTCCTTCCTTCTTTCCTTCCTTCCTTCCTTCCTCCCTCTTTTCCTCCCTTCCTCCCTTCCTTCGTTCCTTCCTCATTTCCTTCTTTCCCCACTTCTTTCCTTCCTCATTTCCTCCCTTCCCTCGTTCCTTCCTCATTTCCTCCCTTCCTTCCTTCCTTCCTTCCTTCCTTGACCTGAGCACAACAGGAGGGTTAATCTCATTTAAGCTTTAAACAGGTCACAAGACTTTCAGCTATTAAACTTTTATATTTCTAACTTCACTTTTTTTTAATATCTTGTAGTTTTTATTTTAATTAAACCACCTTTAGGAAATTGTGCATATTGTACTTTTAACATATCTTTCTCACAGCTGCGACTCCACAAGCACACTTTATACATCCAAACATAGATAAATGTTTCCTCTCTCATATCAAAGGTCACTTCCATTAAAACAAGACTTTCTGAATTAGTTTCCCAAAAGTAGCAGCAGCGAGTGTCTCCTTGACTCTAATGTTATCTGAGCTCTGAGTCTGCTTTTCAAACACAGACATGATGGTGACCCCTTTATTTTAAATAATACAGGCACACACACACACACACACACACACACACACACACACACACACACCATATATCAGAGTATTTTTCTAAAAAAAAAAAAGGTGTAAAAATCATTTCAACCATTTAGCTAGGCTTCACAAACTACAGTTAGCCAGTTAGCTGAGTTAGCCGCCGAGCTAACCAACGAGTTAGCCGCCAAGCTAGCAGCCGAGTTAGCCGAGGAGCTAACCACTGAGTTAGCCGCCAAGCTAGCAGCCAAGTTAGCCGACGAGCTAACCACTGAGTTAGGCGCCGAGCTAGCAGCTGAGTTAGGCGCCGAGCTAGCAGCCGAGTTAGCCGACGAGCTAGCCGCCGAGCTAGCAGCCGAGTTAGCAGCAGAAAGCTCTCAAACTGAATCACTGACACTGTGTTATAAAGTATGATGTTAAGCACACATCTATATGAGACTGTCACTTTTGAAAACTTGCTGTTTTCTATTGTTCTTCACTCTCTTGCTGTTGTTAAAAACTGTTGATACCATCACAAAACTAACACTAAAAAATGCTAGCAGTATGATTTCACTGTGAAAGCTTCTTAGAAAGCCCTGACAATAAAGTAACGTCATGCAGGCTTTGAAGAAACACATGTGGAGCTGAGGTGAAGATGAAGATGAAGAGGCACAGAGGCTTTTCAACATGTAATTGTAAAGAGCTCTTTTTCCATTGTGCCTCTCACCAATCAACATGCAGTAGTAGACTTCTATGTAGTATTTTAAAAAGGTAGAAATGTCTCTGCTATGGTCAGGATGTATATGAAAACGTACATTTAACACATATTATACATAACTACAAAAGTGAGTACACCTGTGACCATGGCAACAGAGGTGAGTACACCTGTGACCTAATTAACTAAAGTGAGTACACCTGTGACCCAATTAACTAAATTGAGTATACCTGTAACCATGGCAACAAGAGTACACCTGTGACCATGGCAACGAAAGTGAGTATACCTGTGACCTAATTAACTAAATTGAGTATACCTGTAACCATGGCAACAAGAGTACACCTGTGACCATGGCAACGAAAGTGAGTACACCTGTGACCTAATTAACTAAAGTGAGTACACCTGTGACCATGGCAACAAAAGTGAGTACACCTGTGACCTAATTAACTAAAGTGAGTACACCTGTGACCATGGCAACGAAAGTGAGTACACCTGTGACCATGGCAACAAAAGTGAGTACACCTGTGACCCAATTAACTAAAGTGAGTACACCTGTGACCTAATTAACAAAAGTGAGTACACCTGTGACCATGGCAACAAAAGTGAGTACACCTGTGACCTAATTAACTAAAGTGAGTATACCTGTGACCATGGCAACAAAAGTGAGTACACCTGTGACCCAATTAACTAAAGTGAGTACATTTGTGACCATGGCAACAAAAATGAGTACACCTGTGACCCAATTAACTAAAGTGAGTACACCTATGACCCAATTAACAAAAGTGAGTACACCTGTGACCATGGCAACACAAGTGAGTACACCTGTGACCATGGCAACAAAAGTGAGTACACCTGTGACCCAATTAACTAAAGTGAGTATACCTGTGACCATGGCAACTAAAGTGAGTACACCTGTGACCATGGCAACTAAAGTGAGTACACCTGTGACCTAATTAACTAAAGTAAGTACACCTGTGACCATAGCAACAAAAGTGAGTATACCTGTGACCTAGTTAACTAAAGTGAGTACACCTGTGACCACGGCAACAAAAGTGAGTACACCTGTGACCTAATTAACTAAAGTGAGTACACCTGTGACCATGGCAACAAAAGTGAGTACACCTGTGACCATGGCAACAAAAGTGAGTACACCTGTGACCATGGCAACAAAAGTAAGTACACCTGTAACCATGGCAACAAAAGTGAGTATACCTGTGACCTAATTAACTAAAGTGAGTACACCTGTGACCATGGCAACAAAAGTAAGTACACCTGTAACCATGGCAACTAACGTGAGTACACCTGTGACCATGGCAACTAAGGTGAGTACACCTGTGACCATGGCAACAAAAGTGAGTACACCTGTGACCACGGCAACAAAAGTGAGTACACCTGTGACCTAATTAACTAAAGTGAGTACACCTGTGACCATGGCAACAAAAGTGAGTATACCTGTGACCTAATTAACTAAAGTGAGTACACCTGTGACCATGGCAACAAAAGTAAGTATACCTGTGACCTAATTAACTAAAGTGAGTATACCTGTGACCCAATTAACTAAAGTGAGTACACCTGTGACCATGACAACAAAGGTGAGTACACCTGTGACCATGGCAACGAAAGTGAGTACACCTGTAACCATGGCAACAAAAGTAAGTACACCTGTGCCCATGGCAACAAAAGTGAGTACACCTGTGACCTAATTAACTAAAGTGAGTACACCTGTGACCATGGCAACAACAGTGAGTACACCTGTGACCATGGCAACAAAAGTGAGTACACCTATGACCACGGCAATATTGTGCATTATTTAACTATTTCGACAGTACCTGTTTGGGTCGGGGAGCGTACTGAACCAATGAAAGTCAGGTACCCAAAAGAACAGCCTTTATTTTTTGGTTTGGGTTTGAAAACTGTTGTTTCAGTGTTCAGATATTGAAGGACATCACATGAAGTCAACCTCCATGGAAGGTGACGGAAAAAAGAAAACCACACATTGCTCACAAAACAGAAAAAACAGCAAGATTAAACTTTGCCTAACAACATGAAAAGAAGCCTGATGAACACTGGCTGCTCCGTGAAGCATGGAGGTGGGAGTGTGCTGATGATGAATGCAAGTTTATAATCCTAAATACTTGAATAATAAGATGACTAACAGTCTCAAGATCACGCTGCAAGGATCACACACAAGTCTTTAAAGAAGCAAAAAGTGAAAGCTAAGACTTGGTAGAGATCTGTCCTCTGACCTGAATCCAATAAAACACCTTTAGAGTATTTTTTAAAGAGGAAGGTTGAGCAACAAAACCTCCTCCAGCAAAGAGCAGCTGAACAGAATCACCTGTGTGAAGAAAGACTGAATCACTTCTCCAAAAAGATCCAAACTGTCACCAAAACTAAAGGCAGGCATATAAAATATCTTTAAAAAATAACAGAATAGAGTCTCACTAATGAAGACTGTGCTGTTATTATAGTTTAAATAGTAAAAGCATTGGCTCAATTCTTCTTCTGTGGTCTTTAAAAATGAATACAATTGTATTAAATGGACAATATTTGTAATTACTCTACATTTTAGTGATATTATAAATTGTATTGTTGAGTCTCGCTGTGAGTATAGATGTTGTACATGTGCACCTGTTAATGAAATATGATATGATATATAATATGATGATTAAACCACCTTTAGGAAATAGTGCATATTGTGCTTTTAACATATCTTTCTCACAGCTGCGACTCCACAAGCACACTTTATACATCCAAACATAGATAAATGTTTCCTCTCTCATATCAAAGGTCACTTCCATTAAAACAAGACTCTCTGAATAAGTTTCCCAAAAGTAGCAGCAGCGAGTGTCTCCTTGACTCTAATGTTATCTGAGCTCTGAGTCTGCTTTTCAAACACAGAGATGATGGTGACCCCTTTATTTTAAATAATACAGGCACACACACACACACACACACACACGCACACACACACGCACACGCACACGCACACGCACACGCACACACACACACACACACACACACACACACACACACACACACACACACACACACACTACATGCACACTGTGGTCTCTAAAAATGAATAAAATTGTATTAAATGGACAATATTTGTAATTACTCAACATTTTAGTGATATTATAAACTGTATTGTTGAGTCTTACTGTGAGTATAGATGTTATAGATGTGCACCTGTTAATGAAATATGATAAAATAAATTATGAGGACTAGGCATGGGATGATAACCGTGTTCAAGGTATACCGCGATTTGAAAAACCACAATAACCGAAACCGACAAATTTTCTGTCATACCGTTCCTAAGTTATGAGCGATTTTTTTGTCTGGTCAAAGACAGGAAGTGCTGGTCAAAGACAGGAAGTGCTGGTCAAAGACAGGAAGTGCTGGTCAAAGACAGGAAGTGCTGGTCAGTAATCCCTCAGGTGGTGCAGCTGCAGCATAGACTATCACAACCCCTCACACTGTCATTACAGATTCAGGTTAAATGAACATGTCTGTCTTTATTTTTCTTCCTTTTAGGAACATTTTAGAGCTGTAATCCCAATACCGCCATACCATGAAACCGTGAAACCGTGATATTTTTTCTTATGGTTATCATACTGCCAGAATCTCATACCGGCCCATGCCTAATGAGGACCACGTAGCAAACAGAGATCTAAATAAACAAACACACAAATGTGCTTTACAAAGGACATTAAATCACCTGCTATACAAAAAACCCCATTAATAAACTATTATCATATAGTTAACAGGTGTGAACTTTGTGTACATATTTTGTGAAAGCATCAACAGTCTTTCTAACAATATTGTCACAGTATTGATATCGAGGAAATTGGTCAAAAAATACCATATTTGATTCTGTCAACATCTATTTCCCGCTATTTTTCATCCACATATACATAAAACTATGAACTTTAAATCTGAATACACCACAGCCAACAATGGTAAATGGACTGTACTTATACTTATATGGTGTTTTCTAGTCGTCATGACAACGCAAAGTGCTTTTACACTACACATCTCTTTCACCCATTAATACACTGATGACAGGAGCTACCAAGCAGGATACCAACCTGCTCATCAGGAGGAAACTAACCATTCACACACCGTTGACATAACAATAGGAGCAATTTTGGGTATAAGTGTCTTGCCCAAGGACACATCGACACGTGGACAGGATGAGACGGGAATCGAACCGCCAATCTTCCAACTGGAGGACGACCCGCTCTACCTCCTGAGCCACAGCCATACTTTTAACATCCACATAAAACTATGAACTTTCTACATCAACATTCACAAAACTGAAAAATCTGAATCCACCATACAGCCAACAATGGTAAATGGTAAATGGACTGTACTTATATAGTGTTTTCTAGTCGTCATGACAACGCAAAGTGCTTTTACACTACACATCTTTTTTTTTTTTGTCTACACATCTTTTTCACCCATTCACACACATTGATTGATACACTGATGACAGGTGCAAACACAGTGCTAGCCCAATTTCCACCGGGTCCGTCAGCGGAGCCGTTTCTAACTCGCGACAAGCTCAACAGAGCAGATCGCCCCAGACAGGAAGTCAGACACATAATCGGCATAATAAAACATCTGTCTTTCAAAATAAAACAACCCATTGCAACCTCCTGATTATATTTCAGCAACAAACCAACAAAATAAGGCCATTTAGTTGTGCTGCTACTACAGTAATTACGGTAGACTAGCTATTACAGTAATTACGGTAGAGTAGCTACTACAGTAATTACGGTAGAGTAGCTACTACAGTAATTACAGTAGGCTAGCTACTACAGTAATTATGGTAGACTAGCTACTACAGTAATTATGGTAGAGTAGCTACTACAGTAATTACGGTAGGCTAGCTACTACAGTAATTATGGTAGACTAGCTACTACAGTAATTACGGTAGAGTAGCTACTACAGTAATTACAGTAGGCTAGCTACTACAGTAATTATGGTAGACTAGCTACTACAGTAATTACAGTAGGCTAGCTACTACAGTAATTATGGTAGACTAGCTACTACAGTAATTATGGTAGACTAGCTACTACAGTAATTACGGTAGACTAGCTACTACAGTAATTACGGTAGACTAGCTACTACAGTAATTACGGTAGGCTAGCTACTACAGTAATTACGGTAGACTAGCTACTACAGTAATTACGGTAGACTAGCTACTACAGTAATTACGGTAGACTAGCTATTACAGTAATTACAGTAGGCTAGCTACTACAGTAATTACGGTAGGCTAGCTACTACAGTAATTACGGTAGACTAGCTGCTACAGTAATTACAGTAGACTAGCTACTACAGTAATTACGGTAGACTAGCTACTACAGTAATTACAGTAGACTAGCTACTACAGTAATTACGGTAGGCTAGCTACTACAGTAATTACAGTAGACTAGCTACTACAGTAATTACGGTAGACTAGCTATTACAGTAATTACAGTAGACTAGCTACTACAGTAATTACGGTAGGCTAGCTACTAAGGTAATTACAGTAGACTAGCTACTACAGTAATAACGGTAGCCTAAAGGCACTCGTTGGGATTTGATTGGGCTGCCGTAATTACTGTATTAACAGTGCAACTTCATTTTAAAGGCAGCGTTACGGCAGCGTAGCTCTGGGAGAGAACTCCCAGAGCTACGCTGCCGTAACGCTCCCAGTGTGAGTTGACACCGAGCAGAGGACGGAGCTAAACTGTGGCGATGACGGACCCGGTGGAAATCCCCAGTAACCATTCACACACATTCATACACCGTTGACAAGGCAACAGGAGCAATTTTGGGGTTAAGTATCTTGCCCCATGGACCCATCGACATGTGGACTGGAGGAGACGGGAATCAAACCCCTAATCTTCCACAATGAGTATTCACCTCTGCATATTAGAGATACATCGATATATATCGCCCAAATATCGGGATCAGCTGATATTCTCCATGGTATTATCGGTAAATAACTCATACTTTGCTGTTTTTCTGGTTATTTCTAGGTCACACCATGAAAGTGTTATTTAAAAAATCATTTCTTTTGCTTTTCCTCTTTGATGCCATGACAACATAAAACATGGATTATTTCCTCATTGAGTCTAAATGTGATGTTTTACAGCCTCTACAGACTCATTCACACCTCATTGGTTCTAAACTTTTATTACAAGCATGTTCGAGACTCATTCTGTTCATGTTCAAGATGGAAAAATGAAACTCAGCTTCAAAAAAATGTCTCCAGCAGGATCTCTTATTCTTCCTTCATACACTAACACAACCTGTATCTATAGCAACCATAGCACAACCTGTATCTATAGCAACCTTAGCACAACCTGTATCTATAGCAACCTTAGCACAACCTGTATCTATAGCAACCTTAGCACAACCTGTATCTATAGCAACCATAGCACAACCTGTATCTATAGCAACCATAGAACAACCTGTATCTATAGCAACCGTAGAACAACCTGTATCTATAGCAACCGTAGAACAACCTGTATCTATAGCAACCATAGCACAACCTGTATCTATAGTAACCATAGAACAACCTGTAACTATAGCAACCATAGAACAACTTGTATCTGCAGCAACCATAGAACAACCTGTATCTATAGCAACCATAGAACAACCTGTATCTATAGCAACCATAGCACAACCTGTATCTATAGCAACCATAGAACAACCTGTATCTATAGCAACCATAGCACAACCTGTATCTATAGCAACCATAGCACAACCCGTATCTATAGCAACCATAGCACAACCTGTATCTATAGCAACCATAGAACAACCTGTATCTATAGCAACCATAGCACAACCTGTATCTATAGCAACCATAGCACAACCCGTATCTATAGCAACCATAGCACAACCTGTATCTATAGCAACCATAACACAACCTGTATCTATAGCAACCATAACACAATATGTATCTATAAGCAACCATAACACAACCTGGTGGTCTGTCTGTGCATTACATTCCAAAGGAAGGAAGGAAGGAAGGAAGGAAGGAAGGAAGGAAGGAAGGAAGGAAGGAAAGAAGGAAGGAAAGGAGGAAGTAAGGACAGATGACTTGGAGGAAGGAAGGACAGATGACTTGGAGGAAGGAAGGAAAGGAGGAAGTAAGGACAGATGACTCAGAGGAAGGAAGGAAGGAAGGAAGGAAGGATGGAAGGAAGGAAGGAAGGAAGGAAGGAAGGAAGGAAGGAAGGAAGATGATAAAATGAACTTCAATAGCAACCATAACACAGTCTGATGGTCTGTCTGTGCATTACATTCCTCATACAAGTGATTAAAAAGCTAAATGGGTTCAATAGATTTTATATATCAGTATATATATCGGTTATCGGCCTAAAAGTCTTATTTTAAAAATCGGTATCGGCCCAAAAATTCACAATCGGTGCAAAACAGTCAACGTATACTGAAGCTGAATATGTTGAACTGCTGAACCTGTGATCGCTGTATGATGCATGTGAAGCTGTAATATACACCAGAACTCTAATCTAATCATTCAATTGATCATAATTAACAATATTTAACCCTCCTGTTGTCCTCACGGGTCAAACTGACCCCATCTCTTTTGACTGTTCCTCACTTCCTTCCTTCTCTCCTTACTTCCTTCCTCTTTTCCTCTTTCCTTCCTTCCTTCCTTATTCCTTCTTTCCTCTCCTTCCTTCATTCCCCTTTTTCTTCCTTCCTTCATTACTTCATTACTTTCTTCCTCCCTCTTTTCCTCCCTTCCTTCCTTCCTTCCTCATTTCCTTTTTTCCCCAATTCCTTCCTTCCTCTTTTCTCCCTTTCTTCATTCTTTCCTCATTTCCTTCCTTTCTTCTTTCTTTCCTCTTTTCCTCCTTTCCTTCCTTCCTTCCTCATTTCCTTTTTTCCCCCAATTCCTTTCTTCCTCTTTTCTCCCTTCCTTCGTTCCTTCCTCATTTCCTTCCTTCCTTTTTTCCTCCTTTCCTTCGTTCCTTCCTCATTTCCTTTTTTCCCCAATTCCTTCCTTCCTCTTTCCTCCCTTCCTTCGTTCCTTCCTGATTTCCTTTTTTCCCAATTCCTTCCTTCCTCTTTCCTCCCTTCCTTCATTCTTTCCTCATTTCCTCCCTTCCTTCCTTCCTTCTTTCCTCCTTTACTCCCTTCCTTTGTTCCTTCCTCATTTCCTTTTTTCCCCAATTCCTTTCTTCCTCTTTTCTCCCTTCCTTCGTTCCTTCCTCATTTCCTTTTCCCCCCAATTCCTTCCTTCCTCTTTTCCTCCTTTCCTTCGTTCC
>NW_026518571.1:0-15000 GCF_027409825.1 Scomber japonicus | reverse complement strand
CAGACTGTGCATCAACCTTCTCTGCCCATTCTTCCTCTCAAGCCCAAAGAAAAAGTGAGAGGGAGCATCCATCATGGCCACATGTTGAAACCTACTGCGTACCACAGCACCCCTGGCAGGCACACCCAGTAAGTCAGCTAGCATACGCTTTTTAGCCTTGAAGACTTCAACATGTCCTCTTTCTCCTGTGGAGTCTGCTAATTCTTGTAACTCCACCATTTCTCTCTCCAGATCTCTGATAGACCTTGCCAAGTCTCTGGAGACGTTGAGAGTGTACTGCAAGCACAGAGATTTGATTTGACTTTTCCCTATGTCCCACCACTGCTGCAGCGAATTAAAACTGGACTTTGTCATCCTAAAATCATTCCAAAACACAGTAAAAGCTTTACTAAAACCATTGTCAGATAAAAGTGCTGTGTTAAAATGCCAATATGCACTTCTACACTTGACATTGTTAATAAAAATACAACACTCAACTAACTGATGATCTGTAAAACCAACTGGCATTATTTCAGAACTTCTAAAAATACTTAAATGATGTTTAAAACAGTAAAATCTATCGAGCCTGGACATCGACAGAAGACCATCTCTTGAGTGGAGCCAGGTATACTGCCGGGTATTACTGTTAAAATTTCTCCATACATCAGAAAGCTCATGTGTTTCAATTGACTTCTTTAACTGTTTTTGTGAGGCAGCGTGGGGTTCAGAATGATTTCGATCTAAAATGGGGTTTACAGTGCAGTTAAAATCACCCCCAATCACTAAATACTCCTCCCTGCTACACCTCTGAATTACACCATCTAAGATGTTTAAAAAAATCAATCTCTCTGTGCCTGCTGATGGAGCATACACACATACAAAAACCATTTTAACTCTTTCAAACTCGGCGTTAATTTTCAAGATATGGCCGGCCATAATGTCCTCCACATCAACAGATACTGGGTTAAAATCTCTGGAGAAGAGAACTCCAACTCCACCACTGTTGCTGCTTTTATTACTAAAATAAACCTGCCCGTTCCACTCCCTTCTCCAGTCCCCTTCATTATCCACAGTGCTGTGGGTTTCCTGGATAAAAGTGACATCTAATCTTTTTACATTAATTAAACTATAGACAGAGGCTCTCTTGACATCATTTCTTGCTCCATTTATATTCAATGTGCCTATTTTAAAATTGCACATGGTTAAAATGAAGTAAAAACAATACAATGATAACAACAAAAGGTTGAGAAAAAACAAAAAAACACACTTAGTCATCATCAGTGAGCAGGAGATTGACCCTAGTGACCCATTTTCTTAGCCTGTGAACCTCTGGATCTGAGAAACCTGGCTGTCCAGGCTCATTCGGCTTTCTTATATAGAACCGGATAGATTCTAAAAACAGTTCAAGGTCAGGGAAAAAATTTTCCACCTGTACCCCCTTTACCCCCTTTGTATCCTGTAGGAACTTTTTAATAATTGCCGCACTATGGACATTCTCAATGCATGTTTTTCCACCCTCGTCTTCCTCTTCATCATCACTGTCAAAAAGACTCTCCTGTCCCTGGGACTGAGAAAGTTCCCTGTCCTTTGAAGCCTTTTTTGCTTTGTTACGGCTCTGTCTAGTTTCAACAAATTTTCTTTTTGAAGCAAGTTTTAACAGTTCATCATCAATCACACCATCATCATCATCCTCCTCAACTTCCTCCAACACTGCTGCCACCCTGGCTGTCTCTACCACCAACCCTCCCATCTCCATCTCCCCACTATCTGTATTATCCATACACCGTGTGCCCTCCACCTGTGTGTTTGTCACCTGTGTGTCCATCACGTTGTGAGCTGCGACCCTTTCGACCCGCGTCTGTGGCTCCGGACAATGAGTGCTCGGCGCGACCTCCACCACAGGATCCGGCAGCACCGCAGGTCCGGCCCCCGGTTCAACCGGGCAGCCAGAGACCAACGCGGCAACACCGGCAGTGGCCGACGTCCCACCGGCAGAAACGGCAGCGGCCAGCCCGGCAACGCTGTCGGAGGTCGGAGCCCCGCCGGCAGGAGCCGGCCCGGCTCCCCCGGCGGAGACCGGAGCCCCGCCGGCAGGAGCCGGCCCGGCTCCCCCCGCGGAGACCGGAGCCCCGCCGGCGGAAGCCGGCCCGGCTCCGCCGGCGGAAGCCCGCCGATCCCCAGCGTCTCGCCTCGGGCACTCCCGGATGAGATGTCCCTCCGTTCCGCATCGAAAACATTTCATATTTCCAGATGTAACGTGGACAGTGTAATCAAAGTTTTCGATTTTGAACTTCAGAGCTAGATTTAATTCCTCTGGACTTTTCATAATCATTAGCACTTGACGTCTGAAAGACACCACGTGCTTCAGGTGAGGTGATCTACAGCTCATCGGTATCAGCTTAATGGGAGACAGGAGCTGACCGTGTCGGGCCAGCTCCTTCTCCAATACCTCGTTCCTTATGAACGGAGGGACATTAGAGATGATGATCTTCCTGGCAGGGCTCACCAGGGAGAGAACGGGGATGAAGGTCCCTTGAACCACAACCCCGCTCTCTACCACCTGGTTCACCTTCTCAACGCTGTCCAGGAAGATCACCACCGCACTATTCATCCGGGAGGCCGACCTCACGCTCGCGTACCCGACCAGCTCACCTACCGCCAGACTGCACTCCTCCACCGAGCAGCTGATCGTCGGAACCATCTTGATGGCATGCCGACGAGTCAGCTTCTCCAGGCCGGAGCCAACAGACACGCCGGCGTTTTGGGCCGGCATGCTCACCACCACACTCCCCACAGAAACCCCCCCAAAGCCCGTAAACCCCACAAACCCCAACCAAGTGAAAACTAATAAGATAAACTAGAAATAAACTGATAAATCAAGGAAAAAAAACCCAAAACAAACCATAAAATAAAGAGATTTGAAAAGAAACTCTCGCAACAAACACGCTCTCACACGCTCACACGTCCGCTCACTCAGAGAGAGAGAGAGAGAGAGAGAGAGAGACAGAGAGAGAAAAAGAGAGAGAGAGAGAGATAGAGAGAGGAGAGAGAGAGAGAGAGAGAGAGAGAGAGAGAGAGAGAGAGAGGTTGAGAGAGAGAGAGAGGTTGAGAGAGAGAGAGAGAGAGAGAGAGAGAGGTTGAGAGAGAGAGAGAGGTTGAGAGAGAGAGAGAGAGAGGGAGAGAGGGAGAGAGAGAGAGAGAGAGAGAGGAGAGGTTGAGAGAGAGAGAGAGAGAGAGAGAGGTTGAGAGAGAGAGAGAGAGATTGAGAGAGAGAGAGAGAGGTTGAGAGGGAGAGAGAGAGAGAGAGAGAGAGGTTGAGAGAGAGAGAGAGAGAGAGAGAGATAGAGAGAGAGAGACGAGAGAGGGAGAGAGAGAGAGAGAGGTTGAGAGAGAGAGAGAGAGAGAGGTTGAGAGAGAGAGAGATAGAGATGTTGAGAGAGAGAGAGAGAGAGAGAGAGAGAGGGGGTTGAGAGAGAGAGAGGTTGAGAGAGAGAGAGAGAGAAGTTGAGAGAGAGAGAGAGAGACAGAGAGAGAGAGAGAGGTTGAGAGAGAGAGAGAGAGAGAGAAAGGGGGAGAGAGAGGTTGAGAGAGAGAGAGAGAGAGGTTGAGAGAGAGAGAGAGAAAGGTTGAGAGAGAGAGAGAGAGAGGTTGAGAGAGAGAGAGAGAGGTTGAGAGAGAGAGGTTGAGAGAGAGAGGTTGAGAGAGAGGTTGAGAGAGAGAGAGAGAGAGGTTGAGAGAGAGAGAGTCTTAACACATGGAGCTGCTGATATTCTGTATGTCATCACACGTTAAAGATTATAAATTAGTCGTCTTTTCTTTTTTTCTTCTTCTTCTTCTTCTCTACTTCTTCACATCCTGCCGTTAAAAGACACGTAAAACAGAGATTTGTTTCTGCTAACAGGAAGTTAAATAGCAGCTGCTGTGTGTCCATGTGGCTTCCACATGAGGTCAGGGTTTAAGGTCAGTTTACTCATAATTCAAATCAATGAAACAAACTCAGATATCTTTGCTTATTAAATATATTATTGTATTATTGATCAACTATAAAAGAGGTAAGGTCTGTGTTGAAGGAAGGAAGGGAGGGAGGAAAGGAAAGGAAAGAAGGAAGGAGGGAGGGAGGGAGGAAAGAAGGAAGGAGGAAGGTAAGGGGAGGAAAGAAAGAGAAGGAGGGAGGGAGGAAGGAAGGAAAGGAGGGAGGAAGGAAGGGAGGAAAGAAGTTAGGGAAGAAGGACAGAGGAAAGAAGGAAGGGAGGAAAGAAAGAGAAGGAGGAAGGGAGGGAGGAAAGAAGGAAAAGAGGAAGGGAAGGAAGGAAGGAAGGAAAGGAGGGAGGAAGGAAGGAAGGAAAGGAAGGAGGAAGGAAGGGGAGAAAGGAAAGAAGGAAGGAGGGAGGGAGGAAGGAAAGGAGGAAAGGAGGAAGGAAAGGAAGGAAGAATGGAGGGAGGAAGGAAGGAAGGAAAGGAGGGAGGAAGGAAGGGAGGGAGGAAAGGAAAGGAAAGAAGGAAGGAGGGAGGGAGGAAGGAAGGAAAGGAAAGAAGGAAGGAGGGAGGGAGGAAAGGAGTTAGGGAAGAAGGACAGAGGAAAGAAGGGAGGGAAGAAAGAAGGAAGGGAGGAAGGGAAGGAAGGACGGAAGGAAGGAAGGAAAGAGGGAGGGAGGGTCGGGAGGGAGGGTCGGGAGGAAGGAAAGAAAAGAAGGAAGGAGAGAAGGAGGGAGGGAGGAAAGGAGGAAGGAAGGAAGCGTCCTCCTGGTGTTTTTACAGCAGGGGCAACGACGAGCTCACACTGAAAACACACTTTTTTTTTTATTATGACGTAACAAGGATTTAATTTCCTTCCTCTTAAAGACCTTCCAAAACAAAACATTTAACCCCCCCGCCCCCCCCCCCCTCCGTCTGCATGCATAATTTATCCAGAGCTGCACATGAGAGGAGGGTTTAGTTAGAGTTCAGCTTTAACTAATAGGGAGGGAGGGAGGAAAGGAAGGAAAGGAGGGAGGAAGGAAGGAAGATTGGAGGGAGGAAGGAAAGGAGGGAGGAAGGAAGGAAAGGAGGGAGGAAGGAAGGGAGGAAGGAAAGGAAGGAAGAATGTGGGGAGGAAGGAAGGAAGGAAAGGAGGGAGGAAGGAAGGGAGGAAAGGAAAGAAGGAAGGGAGGGAGGAGGAAGGAAGGAAGGAAGGAAAGAAGGACAGAGGAAAGAAGGAAGGAAAGAAGGAAGGGAGGAAAGAAGGAAGGGAGGAAGGTAGGGGGAGGAAAGAAAGAGAAGGAGGGAGGGAGGGAGGAAAGAAGGAAAGGAGGAAGGGAGGAAGGAGCGAAGGAAAGAAGGAGGGAGGGAGGGAGGGAGGAAGGAAGGACAGACGGAAGGAAGGAAAGTAGGAAAGAAGGAGGACGACAGGAGGGTTAAAGTGTAGTTTCTATCCTCTGAATCTCATCTCTCTTTCTTAAATAATCTGACTCCTTTAAGAGTCCACAGCTTCTTCACTGTGGACCCTGCTGTAAAGTTCCCCTCCATTGTTTCCCACCGTCTGTGTTCAGCCTGATCCAGGATGTTTACCGAGAGGAAGAAATGAGCTCGGACTGCTTCACAGCTCCACAGACACTACGACAGTCTGATCCTTACTGGGGATTTCCACTGGGTCCGTCAGCGGCGCGGAACGGCTGTGCTACGGTTTAGCTCCGTCCTCTGCCCGGTGTCAACTCACACCGGGAGCGTTACAGCAGCGGACCGGAGCATGCTCTGGTAGAGAAAGCTGCCTTTTAAAATGAAGTTGCACTGTTAATACAGTAATTACGGCAGCCCAATCAAATCCGAACGAGTGCCTTTAGTCTACCGTAATTACTGTAGTAGCTAGTCTACTGTAATTACTGTAGCAGCTAGTCTACCGTAATTACTGTAGTAGCTAGTCTACCGTAATTACTGTAGCAGCTAGTCTACCGTAATTACTGTAGCTAGTCTACCGTAATTACTGTAGTAGCCAGTCTACCGTAATTACTGTAGCAGCTAGTCTACCGTAATTACTGTAGTAGCTAGCCTACTGTAATTACTGTAGTAACTAGTCTACTGTAATTACTGTAGTAGCTAGTCTACCCTAATTACTGTAGTAGCTAGTCTACCGTAATTACTGTAGTAGCTAGCCTACCCTAATTACTGTAGTAGCTAGTCTACCGTAATTACTGTAGTAGCTAGCCTACCGTAATTACTGTAGTAGCTAGTCTACCATAATTACTGTAGTAGCTAGTCTACTGTAATTACTGTAGTAGCTAGTCTACTGTAATTACTGTAGTAGCTAGTCTACCGTAATTACTGTAGTAGCAAGTCTACTGTAATTACTGTAGTAGCTAGCCTACCGTAATTACTGTAGTAGCTAGTCTACTGTAATTACTGTAGTAGCTAGTCTACCGTAATTACTGTAGTAGCTAGTCTACCGTAATTACTGTAGTAGCTAGTCTACTGTAATTACTGTAGTAGCTAGTCTACCGTAATTACTGTAGTTGCTAGTCTACCCTAATTACTGTAGTAGCTAGTCTACTGTAATTACTGTAGTAGCTAGTCTACCATAATCACTGTAGTAGCAGCACAACTAAACTGTGTTATTAACATTAACGTTATATATCCAGCTGTGTTATTAACATTAACGTTATATATCCAGCTGTTATTAACATTAACGTTATATATCCAGCTGTTATTAACATTAACGTTATATATCCAGCTGTGTTATTAACATTAACGTTATATATCCAGCTGTTATTAACATTAACATTATATATCCAGCTGTTATTAACATTAACGTTATATATCCAGCTATGTTATTAACATTAACGTTATATATCCAGCTATGTTATTAACATTAACGTTATATATCCAGCTGTGTTATTAACATTAACGTTATATATCCAGCTGTGTTATTAACATTAACGTTATATATCCAGCTGTTATTAACATTAACGTTATATATCCAGCTGTGTTATTAACATTAACGTTATATATCCAGCTGTGTTATTAACATTAACGTTATATATCCAGCTGTTATTAACATTAACGTTATATATCCAGCTGTTATTAACATTAACGTTATATATCCAGCTGTGTTACTAACATTAACGTTATATATCCAGCTGTGTTATTAATATTAACGTTATATATCCAGGTGTTATTAATATTAACGTTATATATCCAGCTGTTATTAACATTAACGTTATATATCCAGCTGTTATTAACATTAACGTTATTTATCCAGCTGTGTTATTAACATTAACGTTATATATCCAGCTGTGTTATTAATATTAACGTTATATATCCAGGTGTTATTAATATTAACGTTATATATCCAGCTGTTATTAACATTAACGTTATATATCCAGCTGTTATTAACATTAACGTTATATATCCAGCTGTGTTATTAACATTAACATTATATATCCAGCTGTTATTAACATTAACGTTATATATCCAGCTGTTATTAACATTAACGTTATATATCCAGCTGTTATTAATATTAAGCAGCTGCAGGGTTGTTGAGGTGAGACAGACTGAATACAGTTATTTCCTTAATCTCAGAGTTGGTTTAAGTAGTGTAAAGCTGCAGAGTGTGTCGATCAGCTGCTCCTGTTTGTTATCGCTGGAGTTCATTGCTCTGCTCTGCTGTCGTTAGTTTGAGTGACAGCAAAGAAATATCATAATTAGGGTTGCAAAACTTGGGAACTTTCCATGGGAATTAACGGCAATTAACCGGGAATTTACTAAACTGACGGTATGTTCTCATTAGGGAACTTAAATATAGTTGTGTAAAATAATATTTTAGTATAATCCTGACTAAAACAACCAGATATCATGCAGTACAGTTCAATATCTTTGCTATCACATGATCACATAGCACACTGTTTACTGCAGGGCTACTGAGACCACGCCCCCTACATGAACGGTGCATACTGAGACCACGCCCCCTACATGCACTGTGCATACTGAGACCACGCCCCATACATGCGCTGTGTATACTGAGACCACGCCCCCTACATGCACTGTGCATACTGAGACCACGCCCCCTACATGAACGGTGCATACTGAGACCACGCCCCCTACATGCACTGTGCATACTGAGACCACGCCCCATACATGCGCTGTGCATACTGAGACCACGCCCCCTACATGCACTGTGCACACTGAGACCACGCCCCCTATATGCACTGTGCATACTGAGACCACGCCCCCTATATGCACTGTGCATACTGAGACCACGCCCCCTACATGCACTGTACATACTGAGACCACGCCCCCTACATGCACGGTGCATACTGAGACCACGCCCCCTACATGTACTGTCTACACTGAGACCACGCCCCCTATATGGACTGTGCATACTGAGACCACGCCCCCTATCTGCACTGTGCATATTGAGACCACGCCCCCTATATGGACTGTGCATACTGAGACCACGCCCCCTACATGCACTGTGCATACTGAGACCACGCCCCCCACCTGCACTGTGCATACTGAGACCACGCCCCCGACATGCACTGTGCATACTGAGACCACGCCCCCTACGTGCACTGTGTATACTGAGACCACGCCCCCTACACACTGTGCATATTGAGACCACGCCCCCTATATGCACAGTGCATATTGAGACCATGCCCCCTATCTGCACTATGCATAATGAGACCACGCCCCCTACATGCACTGTGTATACTGAGACCACGCCCCCTACATGCACTGTGTATACTGAGACCACGCCCCCTACATGCACGGTGTATACTGAGACCATGCCCCCTACACACTGTGCATATTGAGACCACGCCCCCTAGCTGCACTGTGCATAATGAGACCACGCCCCCTACATGCACTGTGTACACTGAGACCACGCCCCCTACATGCACTGTGCATACGGAGACCACGCCCCCTATATGCACTGTGCATACTGAGACCACGCCCCCTACATGTACTGTGCAGACGGAGACCACGCCCCCTACATGCACTGTACGTAATGAGACCACGCCCCTACGTGTCCTATGCATACTGAGACCACGCCCCCTATATGCAGAGGACAGGAAAGAAAGATGTAAGGAAGGAAGGCAGGAAGGAAGGAAGGAAGGAAGGCCCGATGGAAGGAAATGGAAGGAAAAGGTAAAGAACACAGGAAAGAAAGATGGAAGGAAAGAAAAGAAGAAAGGAAAGAAGGAAGGAAGGACAGATGGAAGGAAATGGTAAAGAAGACAGGAAAGAAAGATGGAAAGATGGAAGGAAGGAAGGAAGGAAGGAAGGAAGGAAGGAAGGAAGGAAGGAAGGAAGGAAGGAAGGAAGGACCGATGGAAGGAAATGGAAGGAAATGGTAAAGAAGACAGGAAAGAAAGATGGAAGGAAGGAAGGAAGGAAGGAAGGAAGGAAGGACCGATGGAAGGAAATGGAAGGAAAAGGTAAAGAACACAGGAAAGAAAGATGGAAGGAAGGAATGAAGGAATGAAGGAAGGACGGAAGGAAAGAAGGAAGGAAGGACAGATGGAAGGAAATGGTAAGGAAGACAGGAAAGAAAGATGGCAGGAAGGAAGGAAGGAAGGAAGGAAGGAAGGAAGGAAGGAAGGAAGGAAGAAAGGAAGGAAGGAAGGACCGATGGAAGGAAATGGTAAAGAAGACAGGAAAGAAAGATGGAAGGAAGGAAGGAAGGAATGGAAGGAAGGAAGGAAGGAAGGAAGGAAGGAAAGAAGGAAGGAAGGATCAATGGAAGGAAATGGAAGGAAATGGTAAAGAAGACAGGAAAGAAAGATGGAAGGAAGGAAGGAAGGAAGGAAGGAAGGAAGGAAGGAAGGAAAGAAGGAAGGAAGGATCAATGGAAGGAAATGGAAGGAAATGGTAAAGAAGACAGGAAAGAAAGATGGAAGGAAGGAAGGAAGGAAGGAAGGAAGGAAGGAATATATACACTGGTGAATTCATTGTTAAATAAAACTACTTCCTGTTGAAAGACTATGCTTAGTTTCAGGTCCAACTCATCCCAATTATATAGGAGAAATTAAAGTTTAAAGTTTAAAATCATATAATAAGTGAAGCCTAAATATAGAGATACTTATTTTGGTCCATACAAAGGGCAGCTGTCAATAGAGAGAGAAAATATATATCTCCAATTACATCAATAAAAAGAGAAATAATGAAAGAGAGGAGAGGATGACATCATGCAGCTCTGCAGTCACGTCTGAATATCTGTCACCTCGTTTCCAACCTCCAAACACGTTCAGCGCCAGACTGATGATTGCACATGAATATTCATCCTTTATCGAACTCTGCTGTTGTCAGTGTAATTTGGAGTGGGAGTGTGGATGTGTGTGTGTGTGTGTGTGTGTGTGTGTGTGTGTGTGTGTGTGTGTGTGTGTGTGTGTGTGTGTGTGTGTCCTCATTTCAACTGGTAGAAACACTACGGGAGGCCTCGTCAGACGTGCTGGGATGCTCACAGTCGTACAGCTGGTGTGAGTGTGAGAGCACACAGCACAGAAATGTCAGAGAGAGAGAGAGAGAGAGAGAGAGACAGAGAGAGAGAGAGAGAGAGAGAGAGCTATTATCTTTCTTCTGTCTCTCTGCTGCTCTTTAAGATTAAAGTCCGTGTAAAGTAAGAATAAATATGTGTTCTGAGTTTGACATACCACAGAAAAGTGTGTTGTTAACCACCCTGCCAAATTTCAATGATTAAAAAAAATCATCAAATATATGAAATTAGGCTTCAAAGTTGTGTAAAACTCAGCCTCTGAAGCCCCGCCCCCTACCAAGTGTCACCTGTCAATCAAAGTCACCACCTCTACCAGAAACATGGACGCTACGTCTGAGAGCTTTCTGCTACAAACTCAGCGGCTAGCTCGGCGGCTAACTCGGAGGCTAGCTCGGCAGCTAGCTCGGCGGCAAACTCGGCAGCTAACTCAGCGGCTAGCTCGGCGGCTAGCTTTCTGCTGCAAACTCAGCGGCTAGCTCGGCGGCTAACTCGGAGGCTAGCTCGGCAGCTAGCTCGGCAGCAAACTCGGCAGCTAACTCAGCGGCTAGCTCGGCGGCTAACTCAGCTGCTAACTCGACTGCTAGCTCGGCAGCTAGCTCAGCGGCAAACTCGACTGCTAGCTCGGCGGCTAGCTCAGCAGCTAACTCAGCTTCTAGCTCGGCGGCTAACTCAGCTGCTAGCTCGGGAGATAACTCAGCTAACTGGCTAACTGTAGACTGTAGTAGTAGTAGTGTGTGCTGAATGTATTTCTACCTCTACAGCAGGTTTATGCTAATCCAGCCAATTATAACACTCGACTAGTTTCTGCATTATGATGATTGACAGTATTCAGATCTTAACTTTAACTTACATCAGTTCAAACTCCAGTGAAACAAGTTCCAACTACAAAAACACTTACACTCCATTTACACCCTGAAAATAAATAAAACTGAACGCTTACACTGACATCTCGAGTACGATGGCACTTCTCTTTTTTTTGCAGCAGCAGCAGCAGCACTGCTCACACTTTCTTTCTCACTTTTTTTTTTTTTTTGCAGAAAGCAGAAATAAATAAAAAAGACAAACAACAAATCAGGTCAGCGAAAGCATTGAGCAGAGTCGCAGTGTGCTGTACGTACTTGATCTAGGGCTCCAGTGGGTGAGTCATGTGGGGGCTGTGGTCGGCCTTGTCCAGGGCTCAGAGCAAAGATAGAGGGAAGAGAAGGGAGGCCGGGCGGCTGAGATCAGTGGGGGGCAAACAGCTTAACGTTGAGATGATTGAGCGGTGGCGGCGGCAGCGGGGGGGTTACGGCTCCACGGCCGCTCTGTCACATGGCACCATCCCAGGTGCATTAGAGAAGCCTGCTGGCCTCCGACTGAAAGACAAAGAGATAAAGAACACTATATTAATATTATGCATTAAAATATTTATATATACACTGAGAAACACCATAGATGCAAGTAAAGATGAAGGAAGGAAGGAAGGAAGGAGAAAGGGAGGGAGGGAGGGAGGGAGGGAGGGAGGAAGGAAGGAAGGACGGGAGAAAGGAAGGGAGGGAGAGAGGGGAGGGAGGAAGAAAGGACGGAAGAAAGAAGGAAGGAAGGACGAATGGAAGGAAATGGAAAAGACAGAAAAGAAAGATGGAAGGAAGGAAAATAAGGAGGAGAAGGAAGAGAAGACAGGAAGAAAGATGGAAGGACGAAAGGAAGGAAGGAAGGGAGGAAGGAAGACATGAAGAAAAGATGGAAGGACGGAAGGAAGAAAGGAAGGAAGAAGGAAGGAAGGAAGGAAGGAAGGAAGGAAGGAGAAGAAGACAGTAAGGAAAGAGATATTCTTCTACAGGATGTTTAAAATATGCCGATTGTGTCCTTAAACATAACACTGAAAAACACCATAGATGCAACTAGAGAAGGAAGGAAGGAAGGAAGGAAGGGAGGGAGGGAGGGAGGGAGGAAGGAAGGAAGGAAGGAAGGAAGAAAGGGAGGGGAGGGACGGAGGGAGGAAGAGAGGAAGGAAGGAAGGTAGAAAGGGAGGGAGGGAGGGACGGAGGGAGGAAGAATGGGAGGGGAGGAAGGAAGGAAGACATGAAGAAAAGATGGAAGGAAGGAAGGAAGGAAGGACAAATGGAAGGAAAAGAAGATAGGCAGGACGGAAGGAAGGAAGGAAGGAAGGGAGGGAGGGAGGGATGAAGGAGGGAGGAAGGAAGGAAAAGAAGGAGGAGAAGGAAGAGAAGACAGGAAGAAAAGATGGAAGGAAGAGAAGACAGGAATAAAGGAAGGAAGGAAGGAAGGAAGGAAGGAAGGAAGGAAGGAAGGAAGGAAGGAAAGAAGGAAGGAAGGAAGGAAGGAAGGAAGGAAGGAAGGAAGGAGAAGAAGACAGTAAGGAAAGGGATATTCTTCTACAGGGTGTTTAAAATATGCCGATGTGTCCTTAAACATAACACTGAAAAACACCATAGATGCAACTAAAGAAGGAAGGAAGGAAGGAAGGAAGGAAGGAAGGGAGGGAGGGATGAAGGAAGAGAGGAAGGAAGGAAGGAAGGGAGGGAGGAAGGAAGGAAGGTAGAAAGGGAGGGAGGAGGGAGGGAGGAAGGAGAGGAAGGAAGGAAGGAAGGGAGGGAGGAAGGAAGGAAGGTAGGAAAGGGAGGGAGGGAGGGAGGGAGGGAGGGACGGAGGGAGGAAGAATGGGACGAAGGAAGGAAGGAAGACATGAAGAAAAGATGGAGGAAGGAAGGAAGGAAGGAAGGATGGAAGGAAGGAAGGAAGGAAGGAAGGAAGGAAGGAAGGAAGGGAAGGAAGGAAGGAAGGAAGGAGAAGAAGACAGTAAGGAAAGGGATATTCTTCTTCCTCCCTCCCTCCTTCCCTCCTTTCCTTCCTCTCCCTCCCTTCCTTCTTCCTCCCTCCCTTTCCTTCCTTTCCTTCCTCCCTTCCTTCCTCCCTCCTTCCTTTCCTTCCTCCCTCCCTCCTTTCCTTCCTCCCTCCTCCCCTTCCTTCCTTTCCTTCTTCCCTTCTTTCCTCCTTCCTTTCCTTCTTTCTTTCCTTCCTCCCTCCTTTGCTTCCTTCTTCCCCTCCTTTCCTTCCTTCTTCCTCCCTTCCTTTCCTTCCTCCCTCCCTCCTTTCCTTCCTCCCTCCCTCCTTTCCTTCCTTCTTCCTCCCTTTCTTCCTTCTCCCTACCTCCTTTCCTTCCTCCCTCCCTCCTTTCCTTCCTTTCCTCCCTCCCTTCCCTTCCTCCCATCTTTCCTCCCTCCTGTCCTTCCTTCTTCCTACCTCCCTCCTTTCCTTCCTTCCTTCTTCCTCCCCCTCTTCCTTCCTTTCCTTCCTCCCTTCTTTCCTCCCTCCCTTCCTTCCTTCTTCCTCCCTCCTATCCTTCCTTTCCTTCCTCCCTTCTTTCATCCTTCCCGGGGACTGTGAAAGGTAAGTATAGTTTACTTTATTCGAAGTATCTCTCTTCCTTCCTCCCTCCCTCCTTTCCTTCCTTCTTCCTTCCTTCCTCCCTCCCTCCTTTCCTCCCTCCCTTCTTTGGTCCCACTGCTCCGAGGACTGTGAAAGGTAATTATAGTTTACTGTAAGTATCTCTCAGGTAAATGGGGAAAGGAAAGGATGAAGATGATCATGTACTGGGCTGATTCATCATGCAGTGCCTGGGAAGCATCTTTCAGTAAGTCTTGATAAAGAAAGAGAGGAACAAGTAATCGTTCTTATCGAGGTAATCTTACAAGTAGACCCTCCCTTCCTTCCTTTCCTTCCTCACTTCTTTCCTCTCTTTCTTCCTTCCTTCCTTCCTTCCTTCTTCCTCCCTCTTTTCCCTTCCTTCCCTTCTTTCCTCCCTTCTTTCTTCCCTCCTTTCCTTTCTCCCTTCTTTCCTCTCTCCTTTCCTTCCTTTCCTTCCTCCATTCTTTCCTTCCTCCTTTCTTTCCTCCCACCTGTCCTTCCTTCTTCCTCCGTCCCTTCCTTCCTTTCCTTCCTCCCTCCTCCCTCAGTCCTATAAGAATTAGCTATAGTTTACTGTATTTGAAGTATCTCTCTTCCTTCCTCCCTCCTTTCCTTCCTCCCTCCCTCCTTTCCTTCCTTCTTCCATCCTTTCCTTCCTTTCCTTCCTCCCTCCTTTCTCCTTCCCGAGGACTGTAAAAGGTAATTATAGTTTACTGTATTCTAAGTATCTCTCTTCCTTCCTTCCTCCCTCCTTTCCTTCCATCTTCTTCCCTCCTTTCCTTCTTCTTCCCTCCTTTCCTTCCTCCTTCTTCTCATCGCCATCCAGATATTCAGAGACGTGGAAGTGACAGGCCTCGAGTCACTCTGCGGTTTAATTTGCACCCAACAGCCTTTGAGAAGACGCCAAATTCAGTTTCAAATACTGGAGCCCCCCGAAGCCATTCATCTGCTTCACGGATCCACTAATAAAAGCAATACCACAGAAGAAGAGGCCACGCCAAGTTACAGCATTCTTAAGGGCGGCCGAAATAACAAAAATACTCAAGACAAACATTAAAGCAAATGCTGATTTCCACCAGGCGCAGCAACACCTCGGTAAGTCCTCTCTCTCTCTCTCTTCCACTCTCCCTCTCTCTCTGTGTCTCTCT
>NW_026518570.1:27500-29816 GCF_027409825.1 Scomber japonicus | reverse complement strand
GAAGGACAGACGGAAGGGAGGAGGAGAAAACAGGAAGGGAAGTAGGAAGGAGGGAAGAAAGGACAGAAGGAAGAAATGGAGGAAGGACAGAAGGAAGGAAGGAAGGTAAGAAGGAATGACAGATGGAAGGAAGGAAGGACAGAAGGAAGGAAGGAAGGAAAGAAGGAATGACAGATGGAAGGAAGGAAGAAACGGAGGAAGGAAGGAAGAAACGGAGGAAGGAAGGAAGAAACGGAGGAAGGAAGGAAGAAACAGAGGAAGGAAGGAAGAAGGGTAGGAAGGACAGAAGGAAGAAATGGAGGAAGGACAGAAGGAAGAAATGGAGGAAGGACAGAAGGAAGGAAGGGCAGAAGGAACGAAAGATGGAAGGGAGGAAGGAAGGAAGGAAGGGCAGAAGGAACGAAAGATGGAAGGGAGGGAGGAAGGAAGGAAGGAAGCAAGGACAGATGGATAAATAATAAAATAATAGCAATAACCATCAACCTCAGCAGATGATCTACTTTCGGAGCCGACAGTTTAATTTTCCAAACCTACAAACAGGAAGTAGGATTATAAAGCGTCTGAGTTTACTTCCTGGAAACGTTTGTGATTCAGACGCTGCTGGTGATCCTTCATCAGTCTCATCACATAAAAAAGTCTTTGTTGTTGCAGATGAAAGGAAGGAAGGAAGGACAGATGGAAGTAAGGAAGGAAGGGAGGACAGATGGTCTGGATACACCTGACTAAGATCTGCTTTTCATTTCAGAATAAAGCTCCGACCACACTGAGAACAGTAACTATAAATATTTAGCTTTAAATGTGGTTTTAATTGGAGTAGACGGAGGAGTTCACACCATAACTATAACCATAGTAATAGAGGTGAATGATGTCGTTGGATCACTGTCTGTCAATCAAAACCCTTATTTATTTATTTATTTAATTTATTTATTTAATTTATTTATTTATTTATTTAATTAATTTATTATTTTTTATTTATTTTATCATAGCAGCTTTGCTCCTCTCTCAGCACAGATTCAGAGGTGATTTCTTCAGAGAGGTTTGTCTCTCTGTATCTTAGGGTATCTGTTAGTATTTTAGGGTATTATGGGGTATCTCTGGGTGTCTCTGGGTGTCTCGGGGTATCTCGGGGTAAAGTACGGAGGGTGCAGCTGCTGGTCGATGCCTCAGTGTTCAGTGTGTGAAGCTCTAAAAGCTTTAAAGAGGAAAGTTTTGACCTGATGAACGAACCCTGACTTTCATTAACTCTGATTTCAGATTCCTCAGAATCTCCCGTGTTCAGTCACTTTACAGCCCGGTCCAGAGGACACTGGGAAGGTACCACACACACACACACACACACACACACACACACACACACACACACACACATACACACGCACAGAGACACACACACACACACACACACACAGACACACACACACACACACACACACACAAATTTAAGATATAAAACTGAAAAGCAAATGACATTTAAAGTCATTAAGATGTTGAAACATTTAAAATGAATCAGTTTTATAAAGTTCAGAGAATTAAATCAGAATATAAGACATGAAGTGTTTCTACAGGTGTTAGAGATCACAGCAATAACATCTTCTCCTCCTCCTCCTCTCCTCCTCTTCCTCTCCTCTCCTCCTCTCTCCTCCTCCTCTCCTCCTCCTCTCTCCTCTCTCCTCTCTCCTCCTCTCCTCCTCTCCTCCTCTTCAGGCCTGCGGCGTTGACTTTGAGATCAGAGCTTTCTGTGCCAAGTCGATAGAAGAGAAGATTCACAAGAGGTGAGTTCAGAGCTGTTTGAAAATATATATATTATTATAATATATTATATATTATATTATATAAATACGTTAAAGTGAAATCATGATACGATATCATTATGATTTTAAATATATTGCAGTTCATGACCTTTATTCACCTGCTGATTAGACCAGGAAGCTCACCAGAGCCCCCTAGTGGCCTGAAAGAGGAACTGATTTTATTATTCTGGTTCCAAAAACTTAAATGTTCATTTGCGGTTTCTACAATAAAAGATCAATATAATACTGCCACGCAAAAGGAAGGAAGGAAGGACAGATACAAGGAAGGAAGGACAGATGGAAGGAAGGACGGAAGGAAGGACAGATGGAAGGAAGGACGGAAGGAAGGACAGATGGAAGGAAGGACAGATACAAGGAAGGAAGGACAGATGGAAGGAAGGAAGGACTTCCATCCTTCCAGCCTTTCTTCCCTCCTTCCTTCCATCTTTCCTTCCTTCCTACCTTCCCTCCCTCCTTCCCTCCTTCCTTCCATCTGTCCTTCCTTCCTACCTTTCCTACCTTCCCT
>NW_026518570.1:10000-17500 GCF_027409825.1 Scomber japonicus | reverse complement strand
GCAGATGTTGCTGGACTAGCTCAGATACAATAAAATAACAGCTTTCTGTGCCATGCTTGCTTACTTTCTGACTACTGGTCACATGACATAATACATGACATAACTTCCTGTCATTGACATCCTGTGCTTCTTAAAGTGACCGCAACAAAAAACAGAAAACCAGACTTAAACTTAATTGTAACAAAACACTCCCCGTCTGACGTGATTACACGTCACTCAACAGATCCATGACACTTCATCTCCCTAGGCATCTGGGGGGAGAAGAAGCACTATCTCTGTCACAGGCCTAAGAAAGAGTGCAGTCCCTCCTGGTTTAATGACCTTAACCTCGACCTGGCGCACCTTCCCATCTTTGCTAGGGTAGATCTGTGTTATCAGCCCAAGAGGCCATTCATTTCTTGGTACTTGGCTGTTCTTGAGGAGAACAACACTCCTTGGCTTGATGTTTGGATGAATAGACTGCCACTTCTTGCGTGCCTGCAGTGTTGGGAGAAATTGCTTCCGCCATCTGTCCCAGAAGGTGTTGGACAGATGCTGAACTTGCCGCCACTGGCGCTTGTAGAGGTCTGAGGCTCCAAACTCGCCGGCAGGAGCAGGAACAATGTTCACCTTTTGTGTGAGAAGAGCAGCTGGTGTGAGTATAAATGAATCATCAGGGTCAGTTGAAACAGGAACAAGAGGCCTGGCATTGATAATAGCTGCTACTTCTGCCATGAAGGTCACCAGTACTTCATGGGTAAGTTTGTCTTTCAGCTGGAGGAACATGGAGTCCAGAATTCTCCTTGCAAGACCAATCATTCTTTCCCATGTTCCACCGAAATGGGACGCATGTGGAGGATTAAATGTCCAAGAACAACCTTGGTCTGACAGGTAAGTCTTCACAGTTGTGCTGTCAACGTTTGAAGGTATCTTCAAGTCCTTACAGGCACCAATGAAGTTAGTGCCACGGTCTGAACGAATGTGTTTGACCGGCCCACGCACAGCAAGAAAACGCCTTAGCGCGTTGATGAAGCTGGATGTGTCGAGGGATTCTATGACTTCAATATGAACGGCTCGTACGCTCATACATGTAAAGATTACGGCCCACCGTTTACTGTATGAAAGGCCTCCTCTCGTACGACGTGAAGAGACACTCCAAGGGCCAAACACGTCTAACCCAACATTTGTAAAGGGAGGGTCTGTCGAAAGACGATCTGCTGGAAGGCTAGCCATTTTCTGGATGCTTAATGGAGCTCTAAGCCGTCTGCAAGTTACGCATTGGTGGATGATGCTGCTCACTTTTCTCTTTCCACCAACTATCCAAAAGCCAGCTGAACGGACCGCCCCTTCTGTAAAGAGACGACCTTGATGGTGGATCTGCTCGTGGTGCCGCCTGATGAGTAAAGCTGCAATGTGATGCTTGCCAGGAATGATCAAAGGAGTTTTCTCATCCTGATCAAGGCTGGAATGATGGAGACGACCTCCGACTCTCAGAAGGCCGTGTGTGTCAATGAAGGGATCCAGATTCTTGAGAGGACTACTTTTAGGAATCTTCTCGTGCTTTTGAATGTGTCTGATCTCTTGGCCATAGACCTCCTCTTGTACGGCTTGAATGATGATAGCAGAAGCTTGATTGGATTCCTCAACAGTGAATTCTGCTTTGCAGCAATGCCAGCCCTTACAAGAGCTGTTCTTCATCAGGGTTGTGTTGAAAAAACGAGCTATGTGTACGAGGCGCGTAATAGCACGAGTTAGTGACCTCCAAGAAGAGAACTTGGCAAATCGTTGGGAACCAAGCTTCTTAGATAATGTTGTGGTGCTGAAAGCAGACACTAGAGGCCGGATGTCTGGGTCTGACGTTGGATCAACAAGGTCATAGGTGCTCTCAGAGGTAGTTGGCTCTGGCGTGGACAGAAATTTGGGACCACTCAGCCAGTTGGTGTCTTTTAAATGGCCTGCGATGACAGAACGTGTAGCATGGTCTGCAGGGTTCTGGTCGGTTGGCACATAGCGCCACTGGTCTGGATGAGAGGATCTTCGGATACGTAGTACCCGGTTACTAACATAGACGTAGAAGCGCCTGGTTTCGTTACAAATGTAACCTAGAACCACCTTGCTGTCTGAGTAGTAGGTTACCGCATCGAGCTGAAGGTCTAGTTCTGCTGAGATTAGGTCTGTTAACTCGACAGCAAGCACTGCTGCGCACAGTTCTAGTCTGGGTATTGTGAGCTCAGGGCGGGGGGCCAGCTTGGCTTTCCCCATTACAAACCCAACATCATTATTCCCAGCAGCGTCAGTGACTTTTAGATACGTCACTGCGGCAATGGCTTTCATTGACGCGTCACAAAAGACACACAATTCTCTTCTGACAGCTGCTGAAGGTGAAGTTTCAGTATAGGGTCTGGCGATGGAAAGATTGGACAGCTCTGTCAAAGAAGCTCTCCATGATGCCCAGACTTCCTCCATTTCTTGAGGTAATGGCGCGTCCCAGTCACCGTCCTCAGCAGTGAGTTCTCTCAGGATAGCCTTGCCTTGGATTGTGACCGGCGCTACAAACCCAAGAGGGTCGTAGAGGCTATTGATAGTCGATAAGACGCCCCGCCGTGTGTAAGGTTTTATCTCATCGAAGACACTGAAGAAGAAACAGTCTGTTTGGAGGTTCCAATTGAGTCCAAGACTGCGTTGCATTGGCAGCATGTCTGCATCGAAGTCCAGGTCTTTAAGGTCACTCGCATGATCTCTGGACGGAAAGGCTTCCATGACCTCTTTGTTGTTTGCTGCGATCTTATGCAGCCTCAGGTTAGATTTGGAGAGAACGTCCTGTGTCTTTTTTAGCAAGTTGACAGCAGCTTCGACTGTGGGCAGGGACTTCAGACCGTCGTCTACATAAAAGTCACGCATTACAAAGTGCTTAACGTCAGGGTCGACATGGAACTCACTGACCTGAACAGACTGGTGTAGACCATGAATAGCCACTGCTGGTGAGGGGCTATTACCAAAGACGTGGACCCTCATGCGATAATCCACAATGTCTTTGGAGAGGTCATTGTCTTGAAACCAAAGAAAACGTAGGAAGTTCCTGTCCTCTTCCCTTACCAAAAAACAATAGAACATCTGTTCTATGTCAGCCGTAAAGGCAATTGCTTCTTTTCTGAAGCGGATCAGTACACCAAGCAGTGTGTTGTTCAGATCAGGCCCAGTTAACAGCACATCGTTGAGCGATACACCATTGTATTGGGCACTAGAATCGAACACCACTCGGATTTTCTTTGGTTTCTTCGGATGGTACACACCGAATGTTGGCAAGTACCATCGTTCTTCTTCCTCACTGAGAGGAGGGGCTAACTCAGCGTGGCCGTTTTTGAACATCTTGTCCATGAAGCTGAAGAAGTGGTCTCTCATTTCAGGCTTCCTCTCAAAGTTGCGCCTGAGAGACATGAGACGCTTCAGTGCTTGGGGCCTGTTGTTGGGGAGCCGTCGACGTGGACACTTAAAAGGTAATGGTGCTACCCAACTGTTGTTTGAATCTTTCCCTAGTCCTTCATCCATTATTCTCATGAAGGAGGCATCCTGAATCGAAGGAGCCACTTGGTTGTCATCTTTGGTCCGTTTAAACACAGTACATCCCAGGTGGTCAGAGTCGCAGGTAGATTCCTCTTCAGAACATGTTGGAGTGTGTTTGTAGACCTGGATGTCACTGTATTTTTCCTTGACACGGAACACGTTAGGGCATGGATCAAAGAGCGTAGGGCGCTCTAGCTCTGTGGTGTTTGTGTAGAAGGTGCAGATTGTCGATGGTTTGTGGACGCTACCTAGACATACATTGCCTACAATGACCCACCCCAGATCCAGCTTCTGCCCATAGGGTAGGTTGTGTGAGCCGTTCACCTGTTTACGGACTTTATGCACTCTGATAATGTCCCGACCTAAGAGAAGCATAATTGGGGCTTGTGGATCCATGTCTGGGATGAGGTGCGCCACTGACTTTAGGTGTGCATGCTGAAGAGCCACCTCAGGGGTTGGAATCTCATCTCTATTATTAGGAATGTCATTACATTCTATGAGGCTGGGTAATGGGATGCGGACAGTGCCATCCAAAGATTCCACTTGATAGCCACTGGCCCTTCTTCCTGCTGATTCCTTCACGCCAGCACATGTTCTCAATGTATAAGGAGCACTTGGACTTTGGTCACTGAACACTTCAAAGAACTGTGAACGCACTAGTGACCTGTTGCTCTGCTCATCCAGAATTGCATACAGTCTCACTGCTTTATCTCTGTGGCCAGTTGGATATACTTTTACCAGACATATTTTAGAGCAGGATCGGTCTGTGAGATCTCCGCCACAGACTTTTGTGCATTTGGTGGTGACATGAGATTGAGGTGAAGTTTCCTCCTCCTCCCCGCCATGCTCTGGAGCAGGGTCCGCCTCTCCTGTCCAAGGTGCGGGACCGGGGTGGAGCATTGTGTGGTGTCTTTCACTTTTACATTCAGAACATTGAACTTTCATTTTACAGTTCCTTGCAATATGTGATGACGAAGAACAGCATTTGAAGCACACATTATTCTCCTTTAAAAACATCTTGCGATCTTCAATGGGCTTTTCCCGGAATGCACGACATTTATGTAGAGGGTGCGGTTTTCTATGAATGGGACACAGTTTATTGAAGTCATCAGATTTTGTTGAGGGCTCACCATTGTCAGAACTGGCTCTGGGATATATCTCAGTTTTGTGGACAGAGACTTCTCGATATTTGTTTGGCTTCCAAACTGTCTTCTCGGTTCTGGGAGCCATGTCTGTGTGAGAGATGAAGTTGAAGCTTGGATCATTCCCAATGCTAGCCTCCTGGCTGACAAAGTCTACAAAGTAGGCGAATGGAGGATAGGAAACACGCCTTTGCCGTTTGTAAGATGCACCAACTGACGCCCACTTTTCCTGCAGACGAAATGGGAGCTTCTGTACTATTGGGTTGACACCTCTTGCTGTGTCGAGGAAGGAGAGGCCAGGCAAGTCTCCTTCAGTCTTGGCTGACTGAAGTTCCATTAGTAGATCGCTCAACTTTGTTAGTTTAGAATAATCTCGGTTTGTTATTTTTGGAAAGGTTTCAATCCGTTTGAACAGGGCATCTTCTATCACTTCTGTTGAGCCATAAGTTTGTTCAAGTCTGTCCCATATCATTGCCAATCCTGCTTCTGGACGGTTGATGTGTATTGATCTTATCTGTTCGACATGTTCTGCTGACTCTTTTCCGAGCCACTTAAGCAGAAGATCCATCTCCTCACTAGGAGTCAAGTTTAAACCACTGGTTGCGTTCTGAAAGGAACGTTTCCAGGCTCTGTAGCTCTGAGGTTTGTCATTAAACTGGAGTAAGCCTGTAGCCACAAGCTCACGTCGAGCAAGATATCTTACAAAGTCATTCATATTTGAGCTGCCATTATTCGTGTTTGGAGACATGGGATAGGGTAAGTGAGTAGGACGACCATTGTCATTTCTATAATGCTGCACAGGAGTAGCATGGTCGTTCTCGAAACTTACTTTACGCGACTCATGAACATATTCATCCTCATATATGCAAGGCTGCAGTGAGGTAAGATGAGGTGGTTGAGAAGCAATATGAGTTTGGTCTGGAAAGAAGAGCTTGGCTTCTGGTTTGAGATGTGAAGGTGAAATGTTGTAGCTAGGGCTTGGCTCTGTTTTTGCTGGGACACCATCATCACATAGCTGTAGTTCTGTCTCTTGTACCTTGGCTTGGTCAGTAACGTATTGTTCAGTGCGTTGTGTGGCTTCCAAGGGAGTAGAATCCAAATTTAACTTGCAACTATGTTTCTCACTGTTTAAATCAACAGCAGCTTCGAGTGCTTCCGCTTCAGCAATGGCTGCAGCTGTCTCTTTCTTGTAGTTAAGCATTTCCATAGATGCTTCCAATTTAGCTTTTTCTAGCTTCAGGTTAATTTCTTCTTCTGCGTAGGAAAGGCGTGCTTTTGCTGCTTCTGCTCTCGCTCTTGCCTTGGCTGCAGCGGACCCAGTTGATGATGAACTTGACAGTACTGAGGAACATGAAGCGCGGGAGCGCGTCTTTAATGAAGATGCTTCCTCCAACATGGCACAGTCTGGTGGTGTATTTCTGCTTAGACACTGCTCTGACGGTCGTCCACTGGCTGCGTGTGACAATGTCGTTATTATTATCTGCCAGCTTACACTACGTTATCCTGCCCGCTAGAAAGCCGTGGTTTCACTGTGCTGCCCTCGGTATATGTGCTGTATATAACTTGACAGTCAGATAAACGCCTTCCTAACATCAAGACTCTGAAGACAGTTGTTCCCTTGTCCACAGGTTTATTGGCGTTGCAAGGAAGGGTGAAACTAAAACATACAAAAAAGCATAATCAACATTATGCTTGCTTTTAACATGTACAGATATACACAATGTAAATATAACAGCTCTTCAACATCTTTAATATGAATTAAATCCCCTTGTTTTTACTGGTACAGGTTTTATGTATTTATTGTATATTTAGCTTCAAATGTAATATATGCCATCATATTTTAACATGCAATCAATTATCTGTTCATTTATTTATTGTAATTGCTTTCATATGAACTTCCAATGGCCTAAGAACCGTGTAGTTATCAGCAATAGTAACAAGGTAGATTTCTATCATCAAACATCACAGAATGTAACATTATCCCAAAAATAATGATCTGCAATCATAGATAACAATAAAACAATCAATACATACCCACGATGCTACCAAAGGCATGAGATGTAAGCAGATGTTGCTGGACTAGCTCAGATACAATAAAATAACAGCTTTCTGTGCCATGCTTGCTTACTTTCTGACTACTGGTCACATGACATAATACATGACATAACTTCCTGTCATTGACATCCTGTGCTTCTTAAAGTGACCGCAACAAAAAACAGAAAACCAGACTTAAACTTAATTGTAACAAAACAATTGTGATAACTTTACAACATTTTTATATGTGTGTTAAACATCATATAAACACTCTCAGGCTGTGTGTGTGTGTGTGTGAGTGTTTGTCTGTGTGTGTGTGTGTGTGTGTGTGTGTGAGTGAGTGTGTGTGTGTCTGTGTGTGTCTGTGTGTGTGTGAGTGTGTGTTTGTGTGTGTGTGAGTTCAGCTCATTTTATTTTAAACTCGCAGCACAAACTAATGTTGACTTTGTTAGACGTTAATTTGATTTAATTTATTTAAACCAACACAGTAAATCCTCCCTTCATCAAAAAGGTTATAATTAGTTTGGCTTCCTGTGGGCTGCTGCCTTCAGAATAAAAGCATGAAGAGCAAACTGTTTATTTTAATGGGATAAAAATCACTTGACATAAAATTTAAACACTTTTATTTTGAACTTCATTTGATTTTAATCACCTCAGTTATCAGTCGAGGCAGACAGGAAAAGAAACATGAACACAACCATAAAAAACACTTTAATAAATAAATGTACATAAATCTGAATCATTATTAAAATCACAATGAACACTTAATAATAATCTGCAA
>NW_026518570.1:0-7500 GCF_027409825.1 Scomber japonicus | reverse complement strand
CTCGCTGTTCTTCCTTCTCTTTGCTTCGTCACATTTCTGCCGCCTTGTTCTCTCCATCTTGTCCTTTTCTTCTTCTTCTGTGGTTTTTATTTTAATTTTTTTTTCTCTTTTTGTTTCTTTCTCTTCTTTTTTTTCTTTTCTGAAGGTTTGACAGACAGATTGTGTTTTTTGAACATGTTGAAGGAATGCTGAATAAAAACCCGTGTAGGAGGCGCAGCGTTCGTCCTCTTTTTACTTTCACTTTTTTTTTTTTTTTTTTTTTCGAATGTCGCCCGTTTCCCGCGGCGACGATCACCGGCTCTTGTAAAAAGAAAAAAAGCATCAAAAAAAAAAAAAAAAAAAAAAGCAGAATATATATTTGAAACATAGAAAAAAGAAAAAAAGAGAGAATTAATCTTCTACGAGCAGAAATGTGTTCAGTGGTGATCGACTTTTATTTTCTTAATTTAAGTTCATTTCCTGTTCCTGTTTGATGCTTTTATTTTTTTAACTTCATGACTGTTTTTAAAAAGGGGAGGAAACACATACACACACACACACACACACACACACACACACACACTCAGCAGTCTTACGCAGGCAACTGAAGTTCGATTTCACCAGCATCCACTTCCCTCCTGCTCTTCATCTTCCTCATCATCATCATCTTCCTCATCATCATCACTCGCTCGTCTTTCTGTCGCTTTTTTTCTTTTTTTTAAAACTTTATTTAAATAAGAATCATTCCAGCGTTGATCAGAGTTTGATTTTAAAGCTCTGATATAAAGTTAAAAAAATAAAAACAGTAAAACTCCCAATGCAGGTAGAGTCTAGTCTAGTTAAACCTACCTGCATTGGGAGCGTTTAGTTAATTTTGATGCTTTAAACACATTTAAAAGAAAACCAGAAATAAATGTTCACACTATCTGAAGCTCATTGGTTCTAACCCTAATGATTTATTAAATATAAAGTGAAAAAATCCATCTGAAATGAAAAGAATTAAATCTATAAAGGCAGAAAGAAGTGTGAACACTGTAAATCTCCCAATACAGGTAGAGTTGAGTTAAACCCTACCTGCATTGGGAGAGACAGAGTTCATGAATCTAAAGTTTAATGTCACTTAAATCTTAATTAAATGATTCATTAACCCTCCTGTTCTGCTCCTGGGTCAAATTGACCCTATCTCTTTTGACTGTTCCTCACTTCCTTCTCTCCTTACTTCCTTCCTCTTTTCCTCCTTCCTTCCTCATTCCTTCTTTCCTCTCCTTACTTCCTTCCTTCATTACTTCCTTCCTCCCTCTTTTCCTCCCTTCCTTCCTTCTTTCCTCCTTTCCTCCCTTCCTTCGTTCCTTCCTCATTTCCTTCTTTTCCCAATTCCTTCCTTCCTTCCTTCCTTGACCTGAGCACAACAGGTCTGATCACGCTGGATTAGTTTTTTATTTGAGACGTCGTCGAGTCGTTGCCATGGCGATATGTAAACCTTTTTAATTTGGTTAATTTAAAGGGAAACACTGGTGGAGAGTTTTATGGTTTATCATCAAATATTAAAAACTCAGCTGCCAATAATTTACCCCAACCTGCACTTTAAAGATAATAAAAAACGACATCGTGCCTTTTTTAGATCTTTGTTTGCCAAAAAACGTTTAAGTTGCCGAAAAGTTTCAGTTTTAATTACGTTAAGTTAAAATAATAAAAGTCAGAGATGTTTTATTGGCAGTAGTTCAGTGTTTCATCTCCACATGTTCACTTATTAATATTAATATTGGAGATAAATTCAGTTCTGATGAGTTAACTTTTAAATAAATTACTTTTTTGATGAATTAAAACTTGTTATAAATTTAAAAGTTAATCTGTAATATCGCTGCTGCTTTAATAGAATTACTGTTTTCATATTAACTTGGTTGCTTTTAATGTAATTTGAATTTTTGTTCCCTCAAAATTATCCCAAAGTTTGATCTTAATTCTTCTTAACTCGTCAAATTAATTCTTAGAGAAGTTTGTAAAGTTATGATTTTATTCCTGCAGCTTTAAAACTTCAGTTTATCCTAAAACGAGCCGATTTTGTCTCAGAATTACGACTTAATTTCTTAAATTACTCAACTTTTCTCTTGAAATGTCGACTTTATTCTCAATATTGGACTTTTATTTTGGTAAAACTTCAACTTTATTCTTGTAATTCTGCAAAATAAAATCATAAACTTACAGGAATTTTTTTTTTTTTACAACTTTTCGTTAAATCTTGAGGTTTAAGTTTTCGTGTTTTATGTAATAATTGAACTTTATTGTCAATATTGGAATTTTATTTTGGTAAAATTTCAACTTTATTGTCAATATTGGAATTTTATTTTGGTAAAATTTCAACTTTATTCTCAATATTGGACTTTTATTTTGGCAAAATTTCAACTTTATTCTCAATATTGGAATTTTATTTTGGTAAAATTTCAACTTTATTCTCAATATTGGAATTTTATTTTGGTAAAATTTCAATTTTATTGTCAATATTGGAATTTTATTGTGGTAAAATTTCAACTTTATTGTCAATATTGGACTTTTATTTTGGTAAAATTTCAACTTTATTCTCAATATTGGAATTTTATTTTGGTAAAATTTCAACTTTATAGTCAATATTGGACTTTTATTTTGGTGAAATTTCAACTTTATTGTCAATATTGGAATTTTATTTTGGTAAAATTTCAACTTTATTCTCAAATAATGGACTTTTAATTTGGTAAAATTTCAACTTTAGCAGAAAAAAACATACATTTACAGGAAAAGTTAGATTTTTACAACTTTTCCCTAAAAACACGACGACTAAAACCTTTAAAATGTCTGATAAATCTACTTCCTGTTTACGTTCCACTTCATTCTTTATGTATTTAGACGAACTTTAAAACCACAAATGATTAAATTTAACATCAGAACTTTGCCAATTAAAACTCTTTATAACCAATTAAATCTCTCCCTGATGAAACAAACCAACCCTCCAGCCAGTGTTTGTCTCCTAAACTATAAACTCTTCATTAAGCTTCCTCCTCTTCCTCCTCTCCAACCACCATCATCATCATCATCACTTATATTTTTATTTAAATTTGATTTTCTTCATGTAACCTCAGACATGATGTGAAGGACTTCAGCAGCTCGGGTATTATTATTATTATTATTAATTATTGATTATTCTACTAGATCTTTTATTCTGACATTTCGTTCGTCAACGTCAAAAAAAAAAAAAATGTTTTAACGAGTTTTTTTTTTTCGTGTTTTATTTTTTCCGCCTCGTTCCTCCCGAAAAAATATAAAATCTAACTGCACAGATCAACGTGATGAGGAGCACTGCACTTTTCTCATTGGACGAATAAAATCCCAACAGAACTGCATTTTATTATTACGTTTATTACGATTATTTCAAAAAGACGATGACGAGAAATTTAAAAAAAAGAAGAATGTCGATTTTTTTATTTTTTTTATTTTTTATTTTAACGCCAAATTTTAGACGTTTTTTTATTTTATTTTATTCTTATTATTAAATTAATCTTTTTAAAACTGCCAAATCTTTCCTCCCTTTGTCCTCCGCTCAAGTCTTTTTGCCATTGAAGCTGCAAAACGTCGCCCAGAAGGGAAGAAATTAAAAAAAATACAAAAAGAAGGAAAAAAAAAAAAACAGACGGAGCATGTTTTGTTTTTTGTTTTTTTTAACTTTTATTTTATTTTATTTTATTTTTTTGTTTCCAAGCAGTGCTGTGAATCGTACGAGCTGTGATTCTGTCCTTTATTATTATTATTATTTTATTTTTTTGTCGTGCATTTGTGGGGTAAAAACTTTGCTAAGTGTGAAAATATTTTGACAAGTGCCACGCCCCGATGCTTTACCATAATGTCTATAAAAAACAGGAAGTGATTTTCTGCTGGTGCCACAAAAAAAAAACACCAGAAAAAGAAATTATGATTATTATGCTTCTGATTATTATTATTATTATTATTATGGTGACTATTATTATTATTATTATTATTACTACTGTATCATCATTGCGACCATGATTATTCTCATAATCATTTAAGAGTCTATTGTTTTTTTGTTTTTTTTGTTTTTTTGTTTTTTGCCATGTTTTTTTTTATTTTTCAGATTTTTATTTTAGTTTTCTTTTTATTATTAAAGGTTAAAATGAACTAACAAGATTATCGCTGTGGTGTTTGTGTGTTTGTGCTTCACGTTAAAATGTTTCATAATAAAAATAATAAAGGTTATTTTATTATATATATAAATAAAAAGGCTCAGTGATGAATAAGAGTCAATAAAATGGAGATTTTGAGTGCCACGGGGCTGCTGCCAGGACGAGTACATGATTTATTTTTCCCTTATGAATGTACTTTATTCTCAACTTAACATCCTTGAAAATATTAAGTGAATGTTAATCATATTTAAGCATAAATTATATTTATTTAAACGTATTAATTAAAGTCTACTTCATTTTTTCCACAGACAGGAACATCGCTGTTATGAAATTATTAAGTAAATCTTCAAAGCATTTAGAGAGTAGATTTTATTATACTTTTTATTTTAAATGTTGAATCTTTTTATACACCACAAATCATATAACTACAATACAAAACAATAAAACTATTTATTGTGTCCACAGTAAACATGAATTAATCTATCCAAATGAATTAGCTCAGTTAACTGGCAAAACAGACAGACAGGAATTAGCCAATCACAAATAGGTAGCTCAGTTTCTGCCCAGCGACAGGTTGCTAAGGCCTTACGGTTGCTAAGGGCAGCTAAGGCTCTACGGTTGCTACGGTGATTTGAGAATCTGCTTGGAAAACATTCTCAAAATTCTGAAGAATTTGGCTTCTGACAAGGTTCCGAACAATTGCAAACTGTGAGAAAACCGTAACTCCTGTCCAAAAACTGAAAACACTGTGAGAGACACAGAAGCCGGCAGATTCTGACAGAGTTTATTTTATTCACATATTCCTTAAAATGAGCGAGTAAGCTCAGTGTGAACACAGAGTGAGATTATTTAGAAAAAAGAAGACGATTACATTAGAGTCAGTGGGGAGTGAGACAGGTATTGCCTCCGGTCTCGGCCCCCCCGTTTAAATTTCGTCCAGACCCCGTCTGTCAAAGACATATTTTATGAATCCCAACACCCATGTCTACATTTTGACAAAAAATTATTTGTCTAATTTTTACGGTTTGGCCGTGAGCTCGAGTTAAAAATAAAAATGAAGGTTATTTTTTACTGCTTCGCACACTCTAGCTAACTGCCGCTTCCACTCTAACTTTGACGAAAAAGTGATTTCCACTCCTCGTTTGACTGCTCATAGTTTGAAAAGTTTACATGTTATGTTAAAACAGTTTGGTATTATGGAGAGAGGACAAGTTTTCCTCCGTTTTAAAGTTTGAATCATGTTTCTATGTGCACGTATGAGAGCGCTAGGTGACTCAGAAAAAAGGTGAAAAGGTGAAGTTTTTGGGGTTTTTCAGAAAATTCCCATTCATTTTCAATGGAGAAATCTTCCGGTTTTTTGGGAATAATTTTGGGAAACTTTGGAATTTCAACACCAAAAGTCATAGCACCTCTTTTCCCGATCGAGACGCACGTTTCGATGTATATATTGTCGGGGTTTTCTCAAAGCTGCGGGAGGAGTTATGCGCTGAAATTTGGCAGAAGAAGAAGAATAGATGCCTCGGAGCTGAGAACCCGTCGCACTAAAAATGTAAAAATATTCAGTGTATTGTGTTTGACAGAAAAAGCTTCAAACCTTCACAGCTGATAATTGATCAACCTGATTATCAATTAATTAACAAACTATTTAATATTCTGCATCAATTAATCAATTAAACTTTAGATGAAGAACAAACAAATAAACTACCAATTATCTAATTATTGATCATAATTAGAGCCAGACTGTATTGATCAGCTGATATCAGTATCAGTATGGATCACTGTTTCACTGTTACGGTTAAAAAAAAGAATTAATAGTAATTCATTGTATATATAGCCTCATCCTTATATGTAGACTAATCAGTTGTGATTTTATGAGGCATCCACACATTGCTCTCATCAAGGTAAGGCTGCTTAGATGTAGGTTTAGTACTAATACATATAACAGGGTTAAATTTAGAGTTTTATATCCTCCTGACTCTCACTCCTCTCTGCTCACAGGTCTGTTCCTCCTACTGACCCTTGAAATGTAGATTTTGGGTGTAATGCTCCTTTATTAAAACACATTTTTCTCTATATATGAAGAATCTGAGCATGTTTTAATGTAATTAGAGGAGGAGGAGAGAGGAGAGGAGGATGAAAGAGGAAAGGAGGAGAGAGGAGGAGAGTTAGAGTAGAGGAGAAAGTAGAGAGGAGAGGAGAGGAGAGACGAGGAGGAGGAGAGTTAGAGAGGAGAGTAGAGGAGGAGAAAGTAGAGAGGAGGGTTAGAGGAGAAGAGGAGAGGAGGAGGAGGAAAGGAGGAGAGTTAGAGTAGAGGAGAAAGTAGAGAGGAGAGGAGAGTTAGAGGAGAGGAGAGGAGAGAGGAGGAGAGTTAGAGGAGGGAGAGGAAGATGAGGAGAGGAGAGTAGAGGAGAAAGTAGAGGAGGGGGGAGAGGAAGATGAGGAGAGAGGAAAGGAGGAGAGGAGAGGAGTAGAGGAGGAGAAAGTAGAGAGGAGGATTAGAGTCCTACTGACCCTTGAAATGTAGATTTTGGGTGTAATGCTCCTTTATTAAAGCACATATGAAGAGTCTGAGCATGTTTTAATGTAATTAGAGGAGGAGAAGAGAGCGTAGAGGAGGAGAGAGGAGAGTAGAAGAGAAAGTAGAGAGGAGAGACGAGGAGGAGAGAGGAGAGTAGAGGAGGAGAAAGTAGAGAGGAGGGTTAGAGTCCTACTGACCCTTGGGTGTAATGCTCCTTTATTAAAGCACATTGTTCTCTATATGAAGAGTCTGAGCATGTTTTAATGTAATTAGAGGAGGAGAAGAGAGTAGAGGAGGATGAAAGAGGAGAAGAGGAGAGAGGAGGGAGAGGAGGAGAGTTAGAGGAGAGGAGGAGTTAGAGAGGAGGAGGAGAGGAAGAGGAGGAGGAGAGAGGAAAAGAAGAGAGGAGAGTAGAGGAGAAAGTAGAGAGGAGAGTTAGAGTAGAGGAGGAGAGAGGAGAGAGGAAGAAGAGGAGAAAGTAGAGAGGAGGGTTCGAGTCCTACTGACCCTTGAAATGTAGATTTTGGGTGTAATGCTCCTTTATTAAAACACCTTGTTCTCTATATGAAGAGTCTGAGCATGTTTTAATGTAGTTCTTAGAGGAGAGGAGGAAAGAAGGAGAGAGGAGGAGAGAGTAGAGAGGAAGAGGAAGATGAGAGAGGAGAGTTAGAGGAGAGGAGGGGGAGGAGGAGAGTTAGAGAGGAAGAGTAGGAGAGTTAGAGGAGGAGGAGGAGAGAGGAAGAGGAGAGTTAGAGGAGAGGAGGGGGAGGAGGAGGGGAAGATGAGGAGGAGGAAAGGAGGAGAGGAGAGTCAGAGGAGAGGAGAGAAGGAGAG
>NW_026518569.1:27500-29846 GCF_027409825.1 Scomber japonicus | reverse complement strand
ACCCGGGAGGACGACAGGACGGTTAACTTTTAACTTCACTAACCCTTTACAAACTGCTCCAGGGTCAAATTTGACCCATTTTAAAAACGTTGAAAGCTCCAAAAACAGCTGCTGAATGTCTTTGAGCTTTTCCTAAATGCTTTAATACGACATTAACGACTGGTTATGTTCCCCTCTCCTCACTTTTTATTACTTAATAAGATTCAAACAAACTCAGCAGAATAATGGAGACAGATGTTTCCTCCGATATATTTAAAAGGGGTTATAAGTTATATCTGATTAATATTTTTATTATATAGTTAACATAAAACAAAATTAACAGAGAAATAATGAAAGGAAAGATTTGTTCCGGGTCATCTGTTAAAGATTAAAGTTTGTTTTATTAAGTTACTGCAACATTTCTGTCCTCACGGGTCAAATTGACCCCGTCTGTTTTGACTGTTCTCCTTCTTTCCTTCCTTCCTTCTGTCCTTCCTCCCTCCTTCTCTCTTTTTTCCTTTCCTCTCTCTTTACACCATTCCTTTTTCCTTCCTCCATCCCCCTTTCCTCCCTTCTTTCCTCCCTCCCTCCTGCATTCCGTCCTTCTTTCCTCCGTCCTTCCTTCTTCATCCTTTCCTTCCTCCCCTTCCTTCCTTCCCTCCTTTCCTTCCTTCTTCCTCCCTCCCTTCCCTTTCCTTTCGTCCCCCTTCCCTCTTTCCTCCCTCCTGTCCTTCCTTCTTCCTCCTTTCCTTTCTCTCCTCCCTCCCTTGCTCCTACTTTCCTTCCTTTCTTCTTCCTCCCTTCCTCTTTTCCTTCCTCCTTCCCTCCCTCCCTCCCTTCCTCTCTCCCTCCTTTCCTTCCTTCCTCCCTCCCTCCCTCCCTCATCCTATCCTTCCTCCCTTCCTTCCTTTCCTTTCCTCCCCCTTACTTCTTCCCTCCTTCCTCCCTCCTTTCCTTCCTTCTTCCTCCCTTCCTCTTTTCCCTCCTCCCTCCCTCCCGCCTACTTTGCTTCCTTTCTTCTTCCTCCCTCCCTCCTGTCCTTCCTCCCTCCTTCCTTTCCTTTCCTCCCCCTTCTTTCTTCCCTCCTTCCTCCCTCCTTTCCTTCCTTCTTCCTCCCTTCCTCTTTTCCTTCCTCCCCCCTCCCTCCTTGTCCTCCCTTCCTCCCTCCCTCCTTTCCTTCCTTCCTTAACTAAAGGACAACAGGAGGGTTAAATACATCATTGACCTTTATGCTTTTACAGCTGCAGATAAACCTTTTAGTTTAGTTTTAAAGATGAATAATAATAATAATAATAATTTCCTGTAACTGTACGTCTGTTTTATTTATCTATCTAACTTCACGCGCTGGTTCACCTTGAAGAGCCGCATCAAAACGACGAGCGGCTGCCAAAATCCACAACGCCACAGACAAAAGCTAATTTACAACCTCTTTATTTTCAGGTTGTGTGTGCGTGTGTGTGTGTGTCCCTGTGTGTGTGTGTGTGTGTGTGTGTGTGTGTCCCCGCTCCGTCATAAATTCTTCATAAGGCCGGGATAGTTCAGAGGCGAAGCACAAGACATCAATTCCAGTTAATTCCCAATTTGTGTCAGAGCAGCAGATGCCGACGCCAGCACTGATAGGCCTGTTAATATGCTACTGAGACGCCATGTTGGAAAAGGAGGGGGGAGGAGGGGGGGGGGGGGGGTGGATGGATGGATGGATGGAGGAGACGGAGAAGGAGAGACAAACAGAGGAGAGACCTTTCATGTGTAGTGGAAATCGTTGATAAAGAAAAAGAGGAGAAACTTTGTGAAAAAGATCCTCCAAAAAATAAGATGACAGATTAAAAAGAGAGGAAGAGAAGAGACAGAAAGAAAGGAAATGAAGAATGTGAAACAGGGGGATGAAGTAGTGTAAGAGTAGGAGAAGAAGAGAGTGCGAGAGTGGGAGAAGGAGGGAACAAGTGGGATCAGGGAGGAATGAGAGAGAGAGAGAGAGAAAAAGGATTACAATGAAGTAAAAGAAGAGAAGAAAGGAGAGAAGAAGGAGTTTAAAAGGAAGTAAGAGTAACGAAAGAGTACAGTAAAAGTACTGCAGTATTATAGTGATGTAGTATGCAGTATTACAGTAAAAGTACTGCAGTATTATAGTGATGTAGTATGCAGTATTATAGTAAAAGTACTGCAGTATTATAGTGATGTAGTATGCAGTATTACAGTAAAAGTACTGCAGTATTATAGTGATGTAGTATGCAGTATTACAGTAAAAGTACTGCAGTATTATAGTGATGTAGTATGCAGTATTACAGTAAAAGTACTGCAGTATTATAGTGATGTAGTATGCAGTATTACAGTAAAAGTACTGCAGTATTATGAGTGATGTAGTAT
>NW_026518569.1:17500-25000 GCF_027409825.1 Scomber japonicus | reverse complement strand
AGAGAGAGAGAGAGAGAGAGAGAGAGAGAGAGAGAGAGCGAGCAAAGACTCATCTGTTGCTGTTGTTTAATTTCTAAAATGGAATCTGTTTCAAGGCGGTTGATACATATGTTAATCCACAAAAAGCCTTGAATCTGTGTGTGTGTGTGTGTGTGTGTGTGTGTGTGTCATTAGGGACTACAAGGACACACACACACACACACACAGATATACATATATACAGATGGCGTTCTCTCTGTCTCCGTGTGTGTGTGTGTGAACGAGCGGTTGACAGGAGACGGTTTGTTTCTTTTCGGAGGAACAAAGTCGTATCGTCACATTTCAGCCGCCGCCAGCTGTCACCTGAAATTAATCAGCTCGCCCGAGTGGAGAGAGAGAGAGAGAGAGAGAGAGAGAGAGAGAGAGAGAGAGAGAGAGAGAGAGAGCAAGGAGTAAGGAGGGAGGGAGGAAAGGAGGAAGGAAGGAAGGAAGGAAGGAAGGAAAGAAAAGAGTAAGGAGGGAGGGGGAGGAAGGAAAGGAAGAAGGGAGGGAAGGAGGGAGGGAGGGAGGAAAGAAGGAAGGAAGGAAGGAAGAGTAAGGAGGGAGGGAAGGAGGGGGGAGAAAGAAAAATTGTAACAGAGAGAGAGAGAGAGAGAGAGAGAGAGAGAGAGAGAGGGGAAAACATAGTGCCGACGTGCCCATCAGCAAGGCACACACACACACACACACACACACACACACACACACACACACACACACACACACACACACACACACACACACACACACACACACACACACACACACCTCCTGCATGCTTCCAATCACAGGTTTTCTAATTCTGCTGTTTGCTGTGTTAATATTGAGCTTTTAAAAATTCACTTTGTGGAAACTGTCATGAAACATTCAGGAGGTGTGAATCAGTTCATGTTCAGATTTTAAAACACTTCATAGATTCATTTGAAGAGACTTTGGTTTGGAAACAAAGATTTGGAGTTGTTTTTCATTCCTGACTGCAAAAAACAAAGATTTCTGAACTTGCTGAATGGCAGCTGAAGCTCTGCAAAGACAGATGCATTATGGGTAATGCAGAGTTTCTATTAAAGCCCCTGTTGTCCTCAGGTCAAGGAAGGACAGAAGGAAGGAAGGAAAGGAGTAAGGAGGAAAAGAGGAAGGAAGTAAGGAGAGAAGGAAGGGAGGGAGGAAGGAAGGATGGAAGGAAGAAAGGATGGAAAGAAAGGAAAGGAGTAAGGATAGAGGGAGGGAGGAAGGAAGGAAGGAAAGGAGTAAGGACGAAAAGAGGAAGGAATTTAGGAGAGAAGGAAGGAAAGAAGGAAGGAAAGAAAGAAAAGAGTAGGGAGGGAGGAAGGAAAGGAGGAAGGGAGGAAGGAAGGAAGGATGGAAAGAAAGAAAGGAGTAAGGAGGGAGGGAGGAAAGGAGTAAGGAAGGAAGGAAGGAAGGAAGGAAGGAAGGAAGGAGAGAAGGAAGGGAGGGAGGAAGAAATGAAGGAAGGAAATGAGTAAGGAGGGAGGGAGGAAGGAAAGAAGGAAGGAAGGAAGGAAGGGAGGAAAGAAAAGAGTTAGGAGGGAGGGAGGGAGGAAAGGAGGAAGGAAGGAAAGAAAGGGAGGAAGGAAAGGAGTAAGGAGGGAGGGAGGAAAGGAGGAAGGAAGGAAGGAAGGAAATAAGGGAGGGAGGGAGGGAGGGAGGAAAGGAGGAAGGGAGGAAGGAAGGAAGGAAGGAAAGGAGTAAGGAGGGAGGACGGAAAGGAGGAAGGAAGGAAGGAAGGAAGGAAGGAAGGAAGGAAGGAAGGAAGGAAGGAAGGAAGGAAGGAAGGAAGGAAAAGAGGAAGGAATTTAGAAGAGAAGGAAGGAAAGAAGGAAGGAAGGGAGTGAGGGAAGAAAGGAGTAAGGAGAGAGGGAGGAAGGATGGAAAGAAAGAAAGGAGAAAGGAGGGACGGAGGAAAGGAGGAAGGAAGGAAGGAAAGAAAGAAAGGAGTAAGGAGGGAGGGAGGAAAGGAGGAAGGAAGGAAGGAAAGAAAGGGAGGAAAGAAAGGAGTTAGTTGGGAGGGAGGGAGGAAAGGAGGCTGTTCTGTTCATTACTGATGATTATTTATGTAAATATTTCATCATGTAAATATTTTGTGAAAGCATCAAGAATATCGATATCAAGGTATTTGGTCTAATATATATGGTGATAGTTGACCCAGCTCTAGTTTATCTATGAGTCCATTATTCTATGAAGCTACCAGACCTTTCTCTATCATCATTATGATTATTATTATCTGTCATCTTCTTCTTCTTCTTCTTCTTCTCTTAGAAACACAAAGCCACTGGAGCTTCTTCTTCTTCTCTCTTAAAAACTCAAAGCCACTGGAATCTGGAATCTGGGATGTTTTGAAAGGCGCCATCAGTCTGTTAGTCTGGATCCACTTCCTGTTATAGTCTGCAAAACCCTAAATATCTAAACCACAACTACTGAGTCTCTCTCTCTCTCCATCTATCCATCCATCCATCCATCCATCCCTCCCTCTCTCTCTCTCTCTCTCCATCCATCCATCTCTCTCCATCTATCCATCCATCCATCCATCCATCCCTCCCTCTCTCTCTCCATCCATCCACCCCCCTCTCTCTCTATCCATCCCTCTCTCTCTCGCTCTCTCTCTCCATCTATCCATCCATCCCTCTCTCTCTCCCTCCATCCATCCATCCATCCATCCATCCATCCATCCATCCATCCATCCCTCTCTCTCTCCCTCCCTCCATCTCTCTTTCCATACATCCATACCTCTCTCTCTCTCTCTCTCTCTGTCTCTCTCTCTCTCTCTCTCTCTCTCCCTCCCTCCCTCCCTCCATACATCCATCCATCCACCCCCCCCTCTCTCTCTCCATCCATCCCTTCATCCCTCCATCCTTACATTCCTCCACACAGTTAAAGGCCATAGAGGCAGCAGGGTTTCTTAATTGAGACGACACTAATTATCATCTTCATGTTCCAGATTAGATCAGCGCTGATTAACCTAAAATTAGCCACACACACACACACACACACACACACACACACACACACACACACACACACACACACACACACACACTCTGTCTGTCTCAACAGAAATATCAGTGTAACTCTGCAGATAACATCTCTGTGTTTGGCTTGACTCCAAGATGCCTCTGTTGCACTCCTTTATTTCTGAAACTTGATTCTTTGTAAGTGTGTGTGTGTGTGTGTGTGTGTGTGTGTAAGTGTGTAAGTGTGTGTGTGTGTGTGTGTTTGTGTGTGTGTGTGTAACAGGGATTCCTCATGAGGACAAAAGCAACACAGTTAAAGGTGACGACTTGGTTTAAACTTGAGGTAACTTTAGAGAAACACGACTCTCTCTCTGTGTGTATGTGTGTGTGTGTGTGTGTGTGTGTGTGTGTGTGTGTGTGTGTGTGTGTGTGTGTGTGTGTAACAGGGATTCCTCATGAGGACAAAAAGCAACGTAAATCATTCATTTTGAGGTGAAGATTGAAGTTTAAACCTAAGGTAAGTTTAGAGAAACACGACTCTCTCTCTCTCTCTCTCTGTGTGTGTGTGTGTGTGTGTGTGTGTGTGTGTGTGTGTGTGTGTGTATAAATTACCTCCAGCTGTCTCCACGTGTGTGTCAGGTTGTGTATTTTGCGTTGGAAGTCGCTCGGCAGTTCGATGCCGCTCCTCTTCAGAGACTCGGCTCGGCCCAGCAGACTCGTCTTCCTGCTCTCCATCATCATCAGCTCAGTGTGGCTGCTCTGTAGAGACACACACACACACACACACACACACACACACACACACACACACACACACACACACACACACACACACACACATTACACACACACGTTACACACATGGCCCGAAACTTTAACATAGTCATTGTAATAATAATAATATAATGTTTGATTTCCTCTGCAGCCTTTATATAAACTGATACTTCGGAGCTCATTAGCATATCAATTAACTCATTAACGAGCCGCACACACTGATTGGCTGAAATGATTACAGGCGTCGCTCCCATCATTTCCAAATTACAACTAAAGACCCAAATCTGAATTAGAAAGATTTGATGGTGATATTGATTGTTTTTCCAGTGTTGACTCCTACTTCAGCAGAGATGAATGAGTTTTAGGGTTAAATAGAAGATTGAAGCCCTGGTTTATGACTTGCAGGCAGCATTATAACATTATAACAGTATATAAATAACAAAAAAGTACAATAAACTGAATATTTAAAGGTTTAAATATTGAAAAAAAGACCCAAATCTGGAATAAACACGTATAAATCTGAATTAGAAAGATTTGATACTGATATTGATTCTTTATTTATTCTAATGTTGACTCCTACTTCAGCAGAAATGAATGATTAATACCTTTATTACGCAATACTTTTTGGTGTTATATAGCAGTTATATGGCAAAGAAAAGCAGATTAAAGCCCTGGTTTATGACTTGCAGGCAGTATTATAACATTATAACATTATAGCAGCATATAAATAACAGAAAAGCACAGAAATCTGAATATTTAAAGGGTTAAATATTGAAAGAAGTCAATTCGAGTGTCCATAGTAACACGGCCAAATCTGTTTTGACTGTTCCTTCTTTCCTTCCTTCCGTCTGTACTTCCTTCCTCCCTCCTTTTCTCTTTCTTTCCTTCTTATCTTTCCTCCCTTCATTCATTCTTTCCTTCCTCCATCTCCCTTTCTTCCTTCCTTCTGTCCTTCCTCCCTCCCTCCTTCCCTTTCTTTCCTCCCAATTAGCTTCCTTCTTTCCTCTGTCCTTCTTTCCTTCCTTCTTCCCTCTTTTCTTTTGTCCCTCCCTCCTTCCTTTGTCCCTCCCTCCCTCCTCCCTTCCTCCTTTCCTTCCTACTTTTCTTCTTTCCTTTCCTTCCTTCCTCCCTTCCTTCCTCCCTCCTCTCCTTTCCTTCCTCCTTCCTTCCTTCCTCCTTTCCTCCCTTCCTTCCTCCCTCCCTCATTTCTTTCCTTCTTCCTCCCTTCCTTCCTTGACTCGAGGACAACAGGAGGGTTAATACTATATACAAGTATTTTGGTAGAATATTATAACAGATTAAGCCCTGGTTTATGACTTGCAGGCAGCATTTCTATATCTGTTCACCTCAGTTTTGGGATATTTTGATATTATAACATTATATAAATAACAGAAAAGCACAGAAATCAGAATATTTAAAGGGTTAAATAGTGAAAAAAGTCAAAGTCAGTGTCCTGTAGAGAATTAAACCCATTTAATGATCATCCAGGAAGTGATTATGTTTCCTCTATAAACAGATTTGGCTAAAAGCTAAATTAATAATAATATTATATCTACAGCTGAGGTTTGGCTTTAACAAGTTTTAATGGATTTTCAGCATGAATCTGAGTTTCTGGTTAAAATCCAGAGTAGAAGAAGAAGAAGCTCTGAACGCCTGCAGATATTCACTCCCTTGTCCTTTCAAAATAAAAGCTGATTTTTTTATTTTTTTTGTTTTGTTATGTGTGCAGCTCTTCTTCTCTTGATGAAATATTTGAGGTATTCGCAGGAGAGTTTGCAGCAGATCTTCACTCATCGCTGCTTCTTCTTCTTCATCATCTTCATCATCTTCTTCTTCTTCTACTTCCTGCTTTGACCACTTTAAAGCTGAAACTCTCTCTCTGCACCTTCGCGGCTCCGTCAACGTGCACGAATCAAACAGCAGCAGCAGCAGCGTCGGTGGCACTTGACGGCAGACTCCAACACTTCCTTTATGAGGAGGTTTAGTAGCAGCGAGTGTTTCTTCCCTTCTGGTTTGAGCTTTTTGTTCCAGCGCTGCGGTCGGGGGGCGGGGGGGGGGGGCGACGGAGATGCAGAAGAGTTTTTCCTTTTTGACTCTTTAAGTTTGTGTAGTGAAATATTTTGACAGACATTTAAAAGCTTGTGTTTAAGCTGCAGACTGTTTCTATCCTAAAATGTTGAAATGTCGTTACCGTTATTTTACAATTCTGTGTTTAGTGAAAGTGGAGCTGTTATTTCTATTTGTACAATTTAAAAACATATAAAACCACCCAAACTAGTTTAGTTCTAGTAAAAGTTCCTCCTCTTATAAAAAGTGTTGAAGCTCAGATTATGATGTTTAGAAAAAATCAATAATCGATCTGACTGATCAATAAAGGTGATTAAAACTTCCTGTCGTCCTCCCGGGTCCTTCCGTCTGTCCTTCTCTCTTTCTTTCCTCCCCCCTCCCTTCCTTCTTTCCTCTGTCCTTCTTTCCTGTCTTCCTTTCCTTCCTTCTTCCTCCCTTCCATCCTTCCTTCCTCTTTTCCTTTCTCCCTCCCTCCCTCCTACCTTCCTTCCTTCGTCCTTCCTCCCTTCCTTCTTTAATTTCCTTTCCTCCCTTCCTTCCTTCTTTCCTCTGTCATTCTTTCCTTCCTTTCTCCCTCCCTCCTTCTTTCCTTCCTCCCTCCTTTCCTTCCTTCCTTCCTCCCTCCTTTCCTTCCTTCTTCCATCCTCCCTCCCTCCTTTCCTTCCTTCCTTCTTCCACCCTCCATTCCTTCTTTCCTGTCTTTCTTTCCTTCCTTTCTCCCTCCCTTCTACCTTCATTACTTCCTTCTTTCCTCCATCCTTCCTTCCTTCCTCCCTTCCTTCTTTCCTTTCCTCCTTCCCTTCTTCCTTTCCCTCGTTCCTTCTTCCATCTTGCCTTCTTTCCGTTCTTTCTTTCTTTCTTTCTTCCTTCCTTCCTTCCTCCCTCCTGTCCTTCCTCTCTCCTTTCCTTCTTTCTTCCATCCTCACTCCCTCCCTCCCTCCTTACCTTCCTTCCTTCCTCCCTCCCTCCCCCCTCCCTCCCTTCCTTCCTCCCTCCCTCCCTCCCTTCAAAAGTCATCAAATTTCAAAATAAAAGACATTTAAGGTGTTTTTACAAGCTGTTAAATGTTAAAACAAGTCAAATTCGAACATTTTTAATGTTGGAGGTTGGAAGGAAAAGTCATCAAATTTCAAAATAAAAGTCTTTGGCCTTTTATTTTACTTCCTTTCCTACAAAACTTTACATATTTCTGTATATGTGTTTTATTTTGTGAACTTTTGAAACTGAAGCAGCTCAGACTTTATGACAGATTTTGACTTCTTCTACTATTTCTTTAACTTTGACCTCCAGAAACACAATCTTTTATAACTTCTCCTTTAACTGAACGATGGTGTCAGCTCTTTCTCTTCTCTCTCTTTTCATTTGTCTGCTTCTCTTTCAACTCGTCCTTGTTGTCTGGATTGTTTTTCTCTTCAGTCTCACCTCATTTTTTATTTTTGGGTTTAGATGTTTGTTTTCTTACCCGTTTATTCTCTCTTTCCCTCCATCCCTCCTCTTTCTTCTCTCTTTCCCTCCATTCTTCCTCTTTCTTCTCTCCATCCCTCCATCCTTTTTCTTTCTTCTCCCCATCCCTCCTCTTTCTTCCCTCCATCCTTCCTCTTTCTTCTCTCTTTCCCTCCATCCTTCTTCTTTCTTCCCTCCATCCCTCCATGCTTCCTCTTTCTTCCCTCCA
>NW_026518569.1:0-12500 GCF_027409825.1 Scomber japonicus | reverse complement strand
TAAACAAACACTAATGTTGTTTAAATGTTAGAGGAAGAAGCTGCAGATAAATGGAAGACGACAACTCGAAGAAGGGAAGGAAAAGAAGGAAGGAAGGAAGGAAGGAAAGAAGGAAAAAACGAAAAAAAAGAAAGGGAGGAAGGAAGGAAGGGACAGATGGGAGGGAAGGAGAGAGGCAGGGAGGGAGGGACGGAAGGAGGGAGGGAGGGAGGGAGGGAAGGAGGTAGGAAGGAAGGCAGGAAGGAAGGAAAAGAAGACAGGAAGGAAAGAAGGAAAAAAGAAAGAAAGAAAGGGAGGAAGGAAGTACAGATGGAAGGAAGGAAGAAAGGGAGGGAGGAAGGCAAGAAGGAAAAAAGAAAGAAAAAAAGAAAGAAAGAAAAGGAGGATGGACAGAATGAAGGACAGATGGAAGGAAGGAAGGAAGGAAGGAAGGGAGGAAGAAAGAAGGAAAGTGGGCTCCTTGGCGGGCCGCCGACATTTAAGACATGCCTGCGCTCTTATTGTGAAAATATTACTGCAACAGGCTTCTGAAAACTACTCTCATTACACTATCTGAGGTTTGCTGAACGGCATTCTGGGAAATGTAGTGAAGATGAACTGATGTAAAAACAGACAAAGAAGAGCTGGATTCATACTGTAGATCACTAAGTCAAATAATGAATGTAAAGGCAAATAAATGAATGAATTAAAGGATTTAAATGTATTAAAATGATTATATGAGATTTATATATGAAAACATGAATATACATATAAGACTTGTGTTGTCTTCATAGTGAATAATGTAAAGAGTCATTATAGTGACTCTATATATAAAAATATGAATTTATATTTAACCCTTTATAGGACACTCATTGAAAGGAAGGGAGGAAGGAAGAAGAAGGATGGAAGGAAGGAAGGAAGGACGGAGGAAAGAAGGAAGGAAGGAAGGAAGGAAGGAAGGAGGGTAGGGGGGAGGAAAGAAAGAGAGAAGGAGGGAGGGAGGAAGAACAGATGGAAGTAAGGAAAGGAAGGAAGAAGAAAGGGGGATGGAGGAAAGAAAGAAGGAAGGGGGGGAGAGAAGGAGGGAGGGAGGGAAGAACAGATGGAAGTAAGGAAAGGAAGGAAGGAAGGACAGAGGAAGGAAAGAAGGAAGGGAGGAGAGAAGGAGGGAGGGACAAAGGACAGATGGAAGGAAGGAAAGGAAGGAAGGACGGAGGAAATAAGGAACGAGAGAGGGAGAAAGGAAAAGAGGAAGGGAAGAAAGAAGGCAGGGAGGAAGGAAAGGAAGGAAGGAAGGAAGGAAGGAAGGAAGGAAGGAAGGAAGGAAGGAAGGAAGGAAGGAAGGAAGGAAGGATATTTTGGGATATTTACAGAAGTTACCAAATATAATTATTTGCCCAATAAAGGGTTAATCTATTGAATCACTAAAATGTCGGAGCTTTCCAAAAACACAGAGAAACGAGGGATAAACGCTCGGCAAAACAGACGAGGGGAAAAGAGGAGGGGGGGGGGGGTGAGGAGGGGGAGGAGGGGGAGGAGGGAGGAGGAGGAGGGGGGGGAGAAAATCAACAAGCAATCATAAGTTTAATTTGGTCTCCATATTAATGAGCACGGAGCTGAAATGTCAGCAAAAATGCAGTCATACATGAAAAACATTTAATGCATTCTGAACATTCGGGTTTTTCTCTTCTTCTTCTTCCTCTTCTTCTTCTCTTCCTCTTCCTCTTCCTCTTCTTCTTCTCTTCTCACAGATTCATCTTATCCGCCTAAATGAGAGAAGTTTGTCGGAGGCTGCGTAACGGAACGGATTTTGTCGTCGTGGCAACTAAAGTTCAGCGGGAAGTGACAAGGATGCATCTTCATCTTCATCTTCATCATCAACATCTATATTCTGCTTTGACTTTGTTACTTCATCCTCCTCTTCCTCCCCATCCTCATCCTCATCCTCATCATCATCCTCATCCTTTCATTGTTCTGTCTCTTCGTCTTCTGTTATTAACAAACAAATTCTTTAAATTACTACAATTAATACTACTAATAATACTACTACTAGTACTACTGCTACTGGTAGTACTACTACTACTGCTACTGGTAGTACTGGTAGTACTACTAGTACTACTGATACTAGTACTGCTACTGGTAGTACTACTACTACTGCTACTGGTAGTACTGGTAGTACTACTAGTACTACTGATACTAGTACTGCTACTGGTAGTACTACTACTACTAGTGGTAGTACTGGTAGTAGTACTACTACTACTACTGCTACTACTGGTAGTACTAGTACTACTGCTACTTTAAGATCAGCTGATCATTTAGCTTTTAGCTCAGTGTGAGATCTGCAGACTCACTTTAACATGATGGCCGATGTTTTCCTTTTCACATCAGCATCACGTTCATATTTACTCTTTATATTTATATTTTATGGTGTTTTAGTCATTCTACTATCTTAGTTTAGCTTGTTTTAAAGATCATTTCAGTATTTTTAAATTCTGTTTTATCTGTTTTTTAGAGTTTGTTCTTTTATTGGCTTTGTATCTGTCTGTGTGTGTGTGTGTGTGTGTGTGTGTGTGTGTGTGTGTGTGTGTGTGTGTGTCTGTGTGTGTGTGTGTGTGAGTGTATGTGTGTGTGTGTGTGTGTGTGTGTGTCTCAGTGTCTCCGGTGGAGATGGATGTTCCACCGGCTCTGAAAGAGCAGGAAGTGGCTCTCTGACACTCCATTTATACCGCCAGACGCTTCAACCTGTGTGTGTGTGTGTGTGTGTGTTTATGTGTGTGTGTGTGTGTTTATGTGTGTGTGTGTGTATGTTTGTGTGTGTGTGTTTGAGTACAGACATAATAAGACCTTTAACTGACATCACCCCCCCCCCCCCCCCCACATTGCCTCCAGTTTACAATAATTACAACCATATATTTTCCTTAAATGTGTTTTTTTAAAGACATTAATAGTAAATGACATATTTATATTTCCATATATTTTTATATTTCTGTGTCAAGAAGCTTTTAAAAAATATAGCTAGTACATTTAACATTAATTAAACCTATATTAGATTATATCCAATGTCCTTAAACATTAACATTTAATACAAAAAGCACTTTTTAAATGAATATTAGGAGTTAATTATATATAAAAGTACTATTTCATTAGATAAATACACATTTTGTCTCTACTGTTTAAACTCTCATGTATCTAATTAATCATTTTACATATTTATTTTTACCTTCATGATGATTTAAACTAATAAACTACTGTAAATTTAAATAAAAAGTCAGAGTGAATTCAGCCGTCTGTGTTGGTGCTGAGAGAGTTTCTGGAAGTTTCTCTTTCACCAAATTAAACCCTTCTGTTTGGACAAAAAGACAGAGGAGGAGGAGGGGGGGAAATAAAAAAAAAGAAGCAAAAAAAAAAAAAAAAAAGACTTTCTCTCTTTTTCCAAATGAGGCAAACAACAAAAGACCCGGCAACACGTTTTAATTGTTGCCATGGAGACCAGATGAATGAGCCGTTTGACTGGCCGGTAAAGACGGCTCGCCATTCAGCAGCCTCGCAGTGAATCATGCATGTGTGTGTGTGTGTGTGTGTGTGTGTGTGTGTGTGTGTGTGTGTGTGTGTGTGTGTGTTGGGAGGTCATTAGTACAAAGCAAGCAAGGTGAAATTTCTACCAGTCTGCTGAGATAGAGACACAGAAGAAGAAGAAAAACTGAATAGAGAATAGAAAGAAGAAGAAGAAGAAGAATAATAACTGTCTAAATAAACTTTCCCTCCAGCTATTTGTGGATTTTACCTGAAAATACAAAATGAGCTTTATACACAGGATTATGTTACAGTATATTACATTTCAAATTTAAAGATTTTAACCCTTTTTTTACCCAAAAATATAAAGTTAAAGTTAAAGTTAAAGTTAAATATGCATGTTAAAAATGTGGTTAAATTTGTCTGGAGTCTGATTTTAACAGCATTTTAGTGACTTTACTGTACACTGATACATACATACAGTCATTTAAACACTGCTGACAATGATTATATGTAACCATGACAACCAAATGTAGCTTAAAAATGTAGCTTGCTAACTATATATTTAGTGTAGCAGCACTCTAATACAAGTCTGAGAAGTCTATTTAATACATGTGCATTGTCCTCGAGTCAAAGAAGGGAGGAAGAAGGAAGGAAGGGAGGAGGGGAGGAAGGCAGGAAGGAAGGGAGGAAGGAAAGGAAAGAAGGAGGGAAGGAAGGAAGGAAGGAAGGAAAGAAGGTTGGAGGGAAGGAAGGTTGGAGGGAGGGAGAAAGGAAAAGAGGAGTGAAGGAAGGAATTTAGGAGGGAGGAAGGAAGGAAGGAAGGTAGGAGGGAGGGAGAAAGGAAAAGAGGAGTGAAGGAAGGAAGGACAGGAAATAAGGGAGGAAGGAAGGAAGCAAGGAAGGGAAAAGAGGAGTGAAGGAAGGGAGGAAAGGAAGGGAGGAAGGAAGGAAAGAGGGAAGGGAGGCCGGAAAGGAAGGACGAAGGTAGGAAATTAGGAGGGTGGGATGAAGTAAGCAAGGAAGGTAGGAAAGGAAAAAAGGAAGGGAGGAAGGAAAGGAAGGACGAAGGAAGGGAGGAAAGGAAAGCAGGGAGGAAGGAAGGAAGCAAGGAAGGGAGGAAAGGAAAGGAAAAAAGGAAGGGAGGAAGGAAAGGAAGGACGAAGGCAGGAAGGAAAGGAAGGACGAAGGCAGGAAGGAAGGTAGGAGGGAGGGAGAAAGGAAAAGAGGAAGGAAGATGGAAGGAAAGGAGGAAGCAAGGAAGGAAGCAAGGAAGAAAGGAAGGAATGAATGAATGAAGGAAGGAAGGAAAGAGGAAGGAAAGAAGGAACAGTCAAAACAGACGGGGTCAATTTGACCCGGGAGGACGACAGGAAGGTTAAAGGTGCATTACGTGATATTTCAGAACAGTCCTTAAAATTTTACTTTTAGTACTTTTTAAACTTTTTTTAATATATATAATAAAGTGTGAAATAAATATAGTCCTGCAGTTCTGTTTGTCTGAGTGAAACCTCAAAAGAGAAAGTGAGACATACAGTAGAGATGTGTGTGTGTGTGTGTGTGTGTGTGTGTGTGTGTGTCTGTGTGTGTGTGTGTGTGTGTGTGTGTGTGTGTGTGTGTGTGTGTGTGTGTGTGTGTGTCATATAGGCTGTATGATGTCGCTTGTGGTTGATGCCAGGTGACCTTTGACCCCCTAAGAACCCTGGGAATTCACACATGGCAAGACGAAAAACACAATATGAGAGACAGAAGAAGAAGAAAAGCAGCTGAATTCAAGGAAATACTACCAATACACACACACACACACACACACACACACACACACACACACACACACACACACACACACACACACACACACACACACACACACACACACACACACAGACACACACAGACACACACAGACACACACAGACACAGGCACATATAGAAATCAAGGAAGAAAGGACTGATTTACAGAAATGACTGCAGGAAAATAGAGAGAGAGTGAGTGTGTGTGTGTGTGTGTGTGTGTGTGTATGTCTGTGTGTGTGTGTGTGTCTGTGTGTTAACTTTTATTCCAGCTGAGCTCACCTGACTGGAAAAGCAATCATTGGTGATTAATAATGATCTATAATGATATATACAATCATTTAAGCTTTTGTGCTTTAACAGTGTGAGGAGCAAACGAGGTAAAATTAAACACGACGGGCGTAAAAACACACAAACACACACACACACACACACACACACACACACACGAGCTGAATACAGACGAGACGGGATTTTAAAAAAAAGGAAACTCAAAGTAAAGTTAAGAAAAGAAACTTAATAGAACAAAGGAAAATAAGACAAGAAGGAAGGAAGGAAGGAAGGAAGGAAGGAAGGAAGGAAAGAAGGAAGGATGGATGGAAGGAAAGATGGCAGAAAGGGAGGGAGGAGGGAAGGAAGAAAGGGAGGCAGGAAAGATGGTAGGAAGGAATGACAGACGAATGGAAGGAAGGAAGGAAAAGAAGACAGGAAGGACAGAGGGAAGGAAGGAAGGAAGGAAAGAATGAAAGACGAATGGAAGGAAGGAAGGAAGGAAAGATGGAAAACAGGAGTAAAGAAAGAAGGAAGGAAGGAAGGAAGGAAGGAAGGAAGGAAGGAAGTGTGTGTGACAGAAAGCCTCATACAGCAGCAAGTACACCATCGCCTCCATGTCCTCCATTGTTTATGTGTTTGTGAGTTTAACGCAGCGTTGCTATGACGACCCCGCTCACGTTGAGGAGGAACTATAGTAAGGGAAAAGGTTCCTGGTACCAAACCGAGCCGAGCCGAGTAGAGTAGAGCTAGAACTGTAGAGTGGAAAAGCTCCATTACACGGTCTACCTTCCTTCCTACCTTCTCCCTTCCTTCTTTCCTCTCTCCCTTCTCCCTTCCTTCTTTCCTTTCCTCTCTCCCTTCTCCCTTCCTTCTTTCCTTTCCTCTCTCCTTCCTCCCTTCCTTCTTATAAAGCATTTATTAACAGTCTGCTGCTTCAACTCTGGAAACATGATATTTTTATTTGTTTAGTATCTAAATGTGATGCTATGTGAGATTATTCAGTGTCTTTATGTGTTGACTGAGACAATTATCTCAGTGGTGTGTGTGTGAGTGTGTGTGTGTGTGTGTGTGTGTGTGTATGTGTGTGTGTGTGTGTGTGTGTTTAAGTGTGAGTAAATGTGAGTGAGTTAACCTTTGACCTGTAGTCATAATGAAGTGAGCAGGTGTTGGTCAACAAACACTGCCTCTGTTGTGTGTGCCTGCTTGTGTGTGTGTCTGAATGTGTGTGTGTGTGTGTGTGTGTGTGTGTGTCTGCGAGTGTGTGTGTGTGTGTGTGTGTGTGTGTGTGTGTGTCTGACTGTGTGTGTGTGTGACTGTGTGTGTGTGTGTGTGTGTGTGTGTGTTTGAGGCTAGACTGAAGCAGATAAATGAGAAAACAAGACAAACAGGAAGTGAAAGACAGAAAAGAAACATCTGTAAATTCAGTTTTAATTTGAAGTATTTTCTAATTTCCTGTTTTATTTTGTTAATAAGAGTCAGAAGCTTCCTTCCTCTTTATTCTACTCATGTTAAACACTTTAGAGCAGGGGGGGCAAACATGCGGCCCGTGGGCCAGATACGGCCCGCCGAGGGGTGCGATCCGGCCCACTTGCCATCCAGTGCTCTTTTCCTTCCTTCCATCTGTCCTTCCTTCCTTTCTTCCTTCTGTCCTTCGTACCTTCCTTTTTTCCTTCCTTCCTTCCTTCCATCTGTCCTTCCTTCCTTTCTTCCATCTGTCCTTCCTTCCTTCCTTTTTTCCTTTCTTCATTCCTTCCTTCCTTTCTTCCTTCCATCTGTCCTTCCTTCCTTTCTTCCATCTGTCCTTCCTTCCTCTCTTCCTATCATCTGCCTTCCTTCCTTTCTCCCTTCCTTCCTTCTTTCCTTCTGTCTGTCTGTCCTTCACTATCTCTCTTTCCTACCTTTCTTCCCTCCTTCCTTTTGCCTTTTTCCTTCCTTTCCTTCTTCCTTCCATCTGTCCTTCCTTCCTTTCTCCCTTCCTTCCTTCTGTCTGTCCGTCCTTCACTATCTCTCTTTCCTACCTTTCTTCCCTCCTTCCTTTTGCCTGTTTTTACTTCCTTTCCTTCTTATTTTCCTATTTCCTTCCTTCCTTCCTTCTTTCCATCTCTTTAATGATCCGGCCCACATGAGATCAAATTGGTCTGTATGTGGCCCTTTAATGAAGATGAGTTTGACACCTCTGAGTTAGAGTATTTATATATTTAACATTAAAGACGACTCTTTAAGAAGAAGCTGTTCCTATGATCTGAGGTTCTTCTCTCTCATCCACACACCTGTACATCCTTTCTATATTTCTATGTCTTGTTCTTTCTTTCTCTCTCTCTCTCTCTCTCTCTCTCTCTCTCTTTCTCTTTCTGTCTTTTTAAGGAGTTAAATAAATGACTTTTAAACATACAGTCGGTCTCATTAAATTAATTTCCATCTCTGATAGAAACAGCTGTTCAGCAGAGCCGAGCAGCAGCAGCAGCAGCAGCACCTCCTCCTCCTCCTCCTCCTTTCCCTCTCTTCTCCTCCTCACTTCTCTCCACGACAATGACAGAAATGTAATAGCATGGTTCTCATTGTGTGTGTGTGTGTGTGTGTGTGTGTGTGTGTGTGTGTGTGTGTGTGTGTCTCCACTGGACCGACCATGTAGCCTAAACGACAGACAATCTTTATTCTAATGAAGAAGGTGCCAAGGTCAAAGAGAGAGCAGGGTGATGAATGGAAAGAACACACACACACACACACACACACACACACACACACACACACACACACACACACACACACACACACACACACATACATCATGTACCTCACACATTAATTGTATACCAGAGCTTCCAGTCACTTTGCAACTGCTACTGAGTATTGTCATGTACACAAACTCACTCTGTATCTCTCAAACACACACACACACACACACACACACACACACACACACACACACACACACACACACTTATAAAAGGAGGTTGGTGTTTTCCCCTTGAGGTGACATTTAATACTACTGGAAATAAATAAAGTCTGTTTGAGGGTAAAAGGAAAACTGTAGTGTGTGTGTGTGTGTGTGTGTGTGTGTGTGTGTGTGTGTGTGTGTGTGTGTGTGTGTGTGTGTGTGTGTGTTCAGATTAATCCAACCACGTACATCAGTGCTCATCTCCATTCTCTTAACCACACTGTCCTGCACTGACGACGTAATTCTGCTGACGAATCACAATTTTATTTTGAAATATTTTCTCATCGTGTTTTTATTATCTTGACTTCCTTAAGTTAAAAGCACAAAAGTGAAGCAGGTGGACTCAAATGTAAAGACCAAAAGCAAGACTGATGAAAAAACACAGGAAGTCAAGATAATAAAAGCACGATTAGAAAATATTTCAAAATAAAACACTGTCCAAATTCCACACATTTGTTGCTTCAACCATCTAAAGAGGAAGAGGTAATGAAAGGAGGGAGGAAGGAAGGATGAAGAGAATGACAGATTAATGGAAGAGAAAGAGGGAGGAAGAAATGCAAGGGGGAATGAGAGGAGGAAGAAAAGGAGGAAGAAGGAAGGAAGGAAGAAGGAAGGAAAGGAGGAAGGGAGGAAGGAAAGAAAGGGGGAAGGAAGGCAAGAAAGGGGGAATGAAGGAAAGGAGGAAGCAAAGGAGGAAGAAGGAAGGAAAGGAGGGAGGAAGGAAGGAGTGGATGAAGGAAAGGAGGGAGGAAGGAAGGAAAGAAAGGGGGAAGGAAAGAAAGAAAGGGGGAAGGAAGGAAAGGAGGAAGCAAAAGAGGAAGGAAAGGAGGGAGGAAGAAAGGAAGGAGGGAATGAAAGAAAGGACGGAGGAAGAAAGGAGGAAGCAAAGGAGGAAGAAGGAAGGAAAGGAGGCAGGGAGGAAGGAAGGAGGGAATGAAGGAAAGGAGGGAGGCAGGAAGGAAGGAAGGAAAGAAAGGGGGAAGGAACAAAAGGAGGGAAGGAAGAAAAGGAGGAAGAAGGAAAGAAGGAAGGAAAGGAGGAAGGGAGGAAGGAAAGAAAGGGGAAGGAAGGCAAGAAAGGGGGAATGAAGGAAAGGAGGAAGCAAAGGAGGAAGAAGGAAGGAAAGGAGGGAGGAAGCAAAGGAGGAAAGAAGGAAGGAAAGGAGGAAGAAGGAAAGAAGGAGGGAGGGAATGAAGGAAAGGAGGGAGGAAGGAGGGAAGGAAAGAAGGAGGGAGGGAAGCAAGGAAAGAAGGAGTGAGTGGGAAGGAAGGACAGAAGGAAGGAAGGGTTAATAAACACATTATTGAATATTTGCATTAACTGTCTACTTCCTGTCTACGCTGTTCCTGTTCCTGCTTCGTTCTCTTCTAAAAACTTTGGGTTTGTTGGAGCTGCTGCTGCTGCTGATCGTTTTGTTAGACACGTCGCTACTCGTCGTCGTCGTTGGGGTTTATTTATTTTTTTTTTTTTGGGTGAAAACTCAGCAAACATGTTTACAGCCAACCTTGGCCTGACATTGGCTCCATGCTTGTTGTCAAACTGCTTTTATTTCTATATGAGATTCCTGCTCGTCTCTCTCTGCGTGGATCAGAGCATCAGGTTTCAGTCAGACGGCGTTCCTGGGAAGCTGAGGGGTCTCGAGAGGGAAGACATACAAAGAGAGAGAGAGAGAGGGGGGGGGGGGGGGGTGAGGGTGAGAGAGAGAGAGAGAGAGAGAGAGAGAGAGAGAGAGAGAGAGAGAGAGAGAGAAGGGGGGAAAGTTGGAGAGATGCTGCTGAGTCGTGTCTCTTTGTTCTAAAGCAGATATATCCCCGACTTTATCAAGACTGACAGAACAAACGCACAGGAAACAGCCTCCCACAGGACACATAATCCACACACACACACACACACACACACACACACACACACACACACACACACTCACACACACATACACACACACACAGATGAGAGGAGAGACAGCCAACACACTAAGACACACAGAGGGCTGAGAAAGTGAAAACACACACACACACACACACACACACACACACACACACACACACACACACACACACACACACACACACACACACACACACACACACACACACACACACACACACACACACACACACACACACACACACACACAGAGGTGAGACAGAGAACACACTGTCAAGATTTGACGATGCACACACACACACACACACTCAAAGATAAAGACACACTCACACATACACACAACTTTGAGAATATGTGTGTGTGTGCACTTTTAGAGGACACAAACACACACACACACACAAACACACACACACACACATTTACTGTATGTACAGACACACACACACACACAGATGCTGAGGTATGTTTAAATACACATGTACACACACGTGCTGGCAAGAAAAGCAAACACACACACACAGACACACACACACACACACACACACACACACACACACACAGACACACAGACACACAGACACACACACACACACACACACACACACACAGGTTGTATAAACATGTGACACACAGCAGATTGAGACACCAGCAGAGTTTTTTCTATCTGAAGGTTAAAAAACTAAAGAAAAAGTTTATTTATGAATATTTAATATCCAATAATCCTTTTCTATGATGTCATATAAAAACCTACGAAAGGTTATGATGATGAAACTGATCATGTGACATATATTTATAATATTATATTGGAGTTAATGTTACTAATATTAAAAGTACAGTTTCAGTTAATAGTGATTTTATAATAACTACATTTATGGACGATAAAAGTCATTCCTTCTTTTCCTTCCTCCTTTCCCCTTCCTTCTTTCCTCCCTCCATTCATCTGTCATTCCCTCTTTCCATATTTCCTGTCATCCTCTTGTTTTCCTTCATTCCTTCCTTCCTTTCTTCTTTCCTTCTTCCAATATTCTGTCATTCCTTCCTGCATTCCTTCCCTCTTACATCCCTTCAATTTTTTTTGTCATTTTCCTTCATTCCTTCCTTCCTTTCCTTCCTCCTCTCCTCTCATTTCTTCATTCCTTGCATTCTTTCATTCATTCCTTCCTTCCTTTCCTTCCTCCTCTCCTCTCATTTCTTCATTCCTTGCATTCTTCCTTCATTCCTTCCTTCCTTTCCTTCCTCCTCTCCTCTCATTTCTTCATTCCTTGCATTCTTCCTTCATTCCTTCCTTCCTTTCCTTTCTCCTCTCCTCTCATTTCTTCATTCCTTGCATTCTTCCTTCATTCCTTCTTCCTTTTCTTACATTAATCAAAAATTTGGATTTTCAAAGTAAAAGCAGGATGTTTGTCTTTATATACAAATATGCTAAACACATAAATGTCTGTTAGAAAATATAAAGATTCACATGAAGTCACATCAATTCAGACACACACACACACACACACACACATACACACACACACACACACACACACACACACACACATACACACACACACACACACACACACACACACACACTCAGACACACACACACCTTCACTCTCAGAGGACTTCAGCTCTCTGCTTGTATAACAAGCTTTGACAAGTGACAAAATACGACATCAGGACGTCTGACCCAGGAAGTGTTCAACTAAACACACACACACACACACACACACACACACACACACACACACACACACACACACACACACACACACACACACACACACTTCTGTCTTTCTTTGTAGACTGATATTCCCTTTTTCTTCTCTCCAGAGACCTGCAGAGCTCTGCTGCTGCTGCCTCCGCGTGTGTGTGTGTGTGTGTGTGTGTGTGTGTGTGTGTGTGTGTGTGTGTGTGTGTGTGTGTGTGTGTGTGTGTGTGTGTGTGTGTGTGTGTGTGTGTGTCAGCTGCAGGAAGTTTCCTTTGTAGGATAAGGAGAGATTTTTGGTGTTTCAGAGTGTATTTTTTTAATGGTTGAAGACAGATTCTTTTCCCTCCTCTCCTTCATTTCTCTTCTCTCTATCCCTCCTTTTCTTTCCATCCTACACTTTCTCTCCTTTTCTTTCTTTCC
>NW_026518568.1:22500-30156 GCF_027409825.1 Scomber japonicus | reverse complement strand
GAAAGGAGGCTTGTTATCTGCTGACACTCTGCTGAAGGGAGGAAGGAAGGAAGGACAGGAGGGAAGGAGGGAGGAAGGAAGGGAAAGGAGGCTTGTTATCTGCTGGACACTCTGCTGGAGGGAGGAAGGAAGGAAGGAGGGAGGAAGGAAGGACAGGAGGCTTGTTATCTGCTGACACTCTGCTGGAGGGAGGAAGGAAGGACAGTAGGGAGGAAGGAAGGAAGGAAGGACAGGAGGCTTGTTATCTTGCTGACACTCTGCTGGAGGAAGGAAGGAAGGATAGGAGGGGAGGGAGGAAGGAAAAGGAGGCTTGTTATCTGCTGACACTCTGCTGGAGGAGGAAGAAGGGAGGAAAGGAGGAAGGAAGAAAGGAGGCTTGTTATCTGCTGACACTCTGCAGTGGTGTGAAGGTGTTCGGGGTGATTGTGTCTCATCAGCTCTCAGAGAGTGGTTTTGGCTGATTGCCGTCGTCGTCTCCGTCGTGTCCGTCGTGTCCGAGGTGAAGCGTTCGAGTCCGTCCGGAGATAAAACACGTTAATCATCCCGACGATGAAGAAGCCGTTCAATCACGACACTCCAGACACTCGAATCAAACGCTCCTCATCTCATGACTCAAGGATTCAAAATATACTCAACAAGTGTTTGAGAGTCAGAGTCAGAATGTTCTCATCAGCTGAAGGAGACCAGACCTTATTTCACTTTTTACTGTTTGTCACTATTCACCCAAAAATATTAACTTCCTTCTTTCCTTCCTTCATTCTGTCTGTCCTTCCTTTCTTCCTTCTTCCTTCCTTCCTCCCTTCCTTCCCTACTTCCTTCCTTCCTTCCTTCTGTCCTTCTCTAACTCCATCTTTCCTTCCTTCCTTTTCTCCTCCTTTCTTCCTTCCTTCCGTCCTTCCTTCATCTGTCCTTCCTTTCCTACTTCCTTCCTTCCTTCCTTCTTTCCGTCCTTCCTTCATCTGTCCTTCCTTCCCTACTTCCTTCTGTCCTTCTCTCACTCCATCTTTCCTTCCTTCATTCTGTCTGTCCTTCCTTCCTTCCGTCCTTCCTTCATCTGTCCTTCCTTCCTTCCTTCCTTCCTTCATTCTGTCAGTCCTTCCTTTCTTCCTTCTTCCTTCCTTCCTTCCTTCTATCCTTCTATCTGTCCTTCCTCCCTTTCTTCCTTCCTTGCTTCCTTCCTTTCTTCCTTCCTTCCTTCCTTCCTTCCTTCCTGCCTTCCTTGCTTCCTTCCTGCCTGCCTGCCTGCCTTCCTTTCTTCCTTCCTTCCCTCCTCCCTTCCTTCCTTCCTGGCTGCCATCCTTTTTTCTTCCTCCCTCCCTCCCTTCCTTTCTTCCTTCTTCCCTTCCTTCTTCCCTCCTTCTTCCCTTCCTCTTCTTTCCTTCCTTCCTTCCTTCCATTCCTTCTTTCCTTCCTTCCTTCCTTCTCTTCCTTTCTTCCTTCCTTCTCTTCTTCCTTCTCTCTCACTCCATCTTTCCTTCCTTCCTCCCTTCCTTCCTTCCTTCTGATTAAGTCAGATGTCCATATATGTTGAACAGTTTCATGGAGTTTGGTTTCAGTGATGTTAAAAGAAACTCAAAAACTTGGAAGACTGAGGGAAAAAAAAACTTTCTGACAGGATTTCGTATTGATTATTAGTGATGTAGTAACCCCTTCTCTCTGTGTGTGTGTGTGTGTGTGTGTGTGTGTGTGTGTAGCTGGTATACTGGGCCCAGTCAGCAGCAGGATCAGGATGAGAAGATGGCTGGCTGTGTGTTTCCAATGGGACCAGAGAGCTTTCAGCGCTTCACGCCGGACTCCCTGGCGGCCATCGAGCAGCGCATCGCCCAGGAGGAGGCCCGACGCAAAAAACATTACCAGGAGGTACACATACACACACACACACACACACACACACACACACACACACACACACACACACACACACACACACACACACACACACACAGGTTTATCATTAATTAACCCAAGTAGAAACTGGAATCAAAAGATTACGATGGAGTGGGAAACTTCAATAAAATAGAGCAACGTGAGGCTGTATCACTGGGCAGATGTTGCAGAGTTGGTGATGTTGTTTGCGTATGTGTGTGTGTGTGTGTGTGTGGTTGTATGTGTGTGTGTGTAAGGACCTGGGCGATGTGCAGATCCTCAGGTCCCGGCCCGACCTGGAGGCAGGAAAACAGCTGCCGCGCATCTTCGCCGACATCCCGTCTCATCTGGTGGGCGTTCCCCTGGAAGACATCGACCCGTACTACTTCAAAGACAAGAGGGTAAGTCACCCGACGTGTGTGTTTGTGTGTATGAGTGTGTGTGTGTAGGAGTGTGTGTGTGTGGGTGAAGGTTTTTTGGAAATACCCCCCCCCCATCCTTCCTCCTCCTCCTCCTCCTCTCTCTCTCTCCTTGCTGTTGGAGAATCCCTGGAAGATAAATCGACTTTTCGGTAGCGTACTTCTGCTGAAGACCAGAGGGGAGGTGACAAAGTGTGTGTGTGTGTGTGTGTGTGTGTGTGTGTGTGTGTGTGTGTGTGTGTGTGTGTGTGTGTGTGTGTGTGTGTGTGTGTGTGCGTGTCCTCCTCTCCTCCTTTTCTCCCCTACCACAGTTTGTCTCTGTCATCTCTGTTCTGCTAACATGTGATCTGTACCTGGATAACAACATCTAATCTGTCACTTTCTATGTCCTCTCTGTCTTCGCTCTCCACTGAGGTTTCTCTCCAGGGACTTTCCTCATCCTCTTTCTTTCTGTCTCTCTCAGCTTCTCTTCATCACGTTGCCTCTTCTATTCTCTTCTCCTTGTTCACTCTCCTGTCTTATCCTAACCTATCTCACCCTCTCCTCTCCTATTCTGCTCCTCTACTCTTCTATCCTCTGCTATCCTATCCTATACCATCCTAGATTATTCTATTCTTCCCTATACTACCCTATCTTCTCCTCTCCTCTCCTATACCATCCTAGATTATTCTATCCTTAACCTATACCACCCTATCTTCTCATTTCCTCCCCTTTCCTCTCCTCTCCTACTCCTCTCCTTTCCTACTGTCGTCTCCTATCCCATCCTATATCATCCTAGCCTATTCTATCCTTTCCTTTCTTCTACTCTCCTGTCCTCTCCTCTCCTCCTCTCTTCTCCTATACCATCCTAACCTATTCTACCCTTTCCTATCCTACTCTTTCTTATCCTAACCTATCTTACCCTCTCCTCTCCTCTCCTCTCCTCTCCTCTCCTCTCCTCTCCTCTCCTCTCCTATACCATCCTAGCCTATTCTATCCTCTCCTCTCCTATACCATCCTAGGCTATTCTCTCCTCTCCTCTCCTATACCATCCTAGCCTATTCTCTCCTCTCCTCTCCTATACCATCCTAGCCTATTCTATCATCTCCTCTCCTATACCATCCTAGCCTATTCTATCCTCTCCTCTCCTCTCCTCTCCTCTCCTCTCCTCTCCTATACCATCCTAGCCTATTCTATCATCTCCTCTCCTATACCATCCTAGCCTATTCTATCCTCTCCTCTCCTCTCCTCTCCTCTCCTCTCCTATACCATCCTATCCTACTCCTCTCCTCTCCTATACCATCCTAGGCTATTCTATCATCTCCTCTCCTATACCATCCTAGCCTATTCTATCCTCTCCTCTCCTTTTCCATCCTAGCCTATTCTATCCTCTCCTCTCCTCTCCTCTCCTCTCCTATACCATCCTAGGCTATTCTATCATCTCCTCTCCTATACCATCCTAGCCTATTCTATCCTCTCCTCTCCTTTTCCATCCTAGCCTATTCTATCCTCTCCTCTCCTCTCCTCTCCTCTCCTCTCCTATACCATCCTAGCCTATTCTATCATCTTCTCTCCTATACCATCCTAGCCTATTCTATCCTCTCCTCTCCTTTTCCATCCTAGCCTATTCTATTCTATCCTCTCCTTTTCCATCCTAGCCTATTCTATCCTCTCCTCTCCTCTCCTCTCCTCTCCTATACCATCCTAGCCTATTCTATCCTCTCCTCTCCTCTCCTCTCCTCTCCTATACCATCCTAGCCTATTCTATCCTCTCCTCTCCTATACCATCCTAGGCTATTCTATCCTCTCCTCTCCTCTCCTCTCCTCTCCTATACCATCCTAGCCTATTCTATCCTCTCCTCTCCTATACCATCCTAGGCTATTCTATCCTCTCCTCTCCTCTCCTCTCCTCTCCTATACCATCCTAGCCTATTCTATCCTCTCCTCTCCTATACCATCCTAGCCTATTCTATCCTCTCCTCTCCTATACCATCCTAGCCTATTCTATCATCTCCTCTCCTATACCATCCTAGCCTATTCTATCCTCTCCTCTCCTATACCATCCTAGCCTATTCTATCCTCTCCTCTCCTATACCATCCTAGCCTATTCTATCATCTCCTCTCCTATACCATCCTAGCCTATTCTATCCTCTCCTCTCCTTTTCCATCCTAGCCTATTCTATCCTCTCCTCTCCTATACCATCCTAGCCTATACCATCCCCTCCTCTCCTATCCTCTCCTCTCCACACACCAACAAATATAAAATCCTCACATATACGTAAGAAGCTGGAGCCTGCTAATATTCTTCAAAAATAACTAAAAGGATTATTTTATTATCAGAATAGTTGCTGATTCACTTTCTATGAATCAGCTAACCGTTGCAGCTCTGGTCTGCGTTACAGTTACAGAGCAGCGCTGGTTTAAAGTCTGTGTAAACTCATCTTAAGAAACACACACACACACACACATACACACACTTCTCTGTCAGTGTGTGTAATCAGTGAGGTTTGTGTGTCCGATGTCAGACACACAGCAAGGCTTCAGCCAAAAAACACAGCAAACAATAGCTGCCTCAATTTAGAAAAAAAAATGACAGAGAGAATGAGAACAATTCATTTCTCTAACAATATGTCTAGACGGCGTTCCAGAAATAACACTGGAAGTATTTTACCTTTTGTTTAAAATGTTGATATCTTTTTACTCTCACTGATATATGAAGTTTTCTACCTACATCTTCACCACATTTATCTGCTGCATGTGTTTATTTCTTTACCAAAAACCTCAATCTTATCCTATTTAAACATATAGAGAATGTTTATAGTTTATTTCCCAAATGCTCTTTCAGTAACTCTTTTCTTTTTTTTCCCTCTTGCAGACCTTCATAGTCCTGAACAAAGGGAAGGCCATCTTCCGTTTCAGTGCCACATCAGCTCTCTACATCTTCAGCCCTTTCCACCCCATCCGCAGAATCGCCATCAAGATCCTCGTCCACTCATATCCTTTCACTGAACTCTGCGTTGACGTCTTCGTATAGCGTTAGTGACCGCCGACAGGGAGATGTCTGCAGGGAGGTCAGAGGTCAGTCACAGAGCAGGAACGGCCACGCTGATGGCAATGTGGCTGAAAAACACAAACAAATGAGACGAGAGGTTGGGTTGGTTTTGTCGCTGCGGGCGTCTGAAGCTGAAGTTACAGCGTAGTAGTTGTGTCATATATATATAGATGTTTTAAAACTGCCAGGAGGTGATCTGTGTGTTTGTTTATTCATCTATTTGTTGGTTTATTTAACAGAGGCATTAATAAGCACAGCTCTAAATGAAGCTGCTCTTCTTCTGTAGTTGTGGACAGATGTTATGATTTAAAATTGCAAAGTTATTGAGATCCTTTATAAGCTTTTGAGGCATTAATAAAAAGAGAAGAGCATATTAAAGCAACACAAACACACAACACAACACATACAGAGCAATGAAATGGAGAAAATTAATGTTAATATATAAATACTAACTGAATAAAACAACACTGAGCTGCATTTTTAGACTCTAATTGAAATATACAAGTCAAAAGCAAAAATATAAACGATGCACGCATAAGATAAACGGATATACTGTATGTATGTATTACAGTGCTAACAGCAGCTGTGTGGATAAAAAGCAAGAAAATCAAAACAGACTGAGTGAATAAATGATAATAATAAGTAAGAATGATGTCAGTGAAGAGCTGAGAACATCAGATCTGTGTGAGGTGATGATGAGGAGCAACCTTTCTCAACAGAAACGTCATATTTCCGTCACGTTTTCCATCATTCGAGCTTTGACTGCTGCTCTTTTAATGATGTCATCTTGTTGTGTTTCTTCTTCTGCGATGGTTTAATGGCACCGACTGGAGAATTAGAGAAATATCTGCTGATGTTCACACAACAATCTTTTTTTATTGTTGCTAATTTTAAGGAAGTTGGGTAAAACTTTTCACCCCATTTTGAGGAAAACTTTGCTGTTGGGAGTTTGTGTAGACTACTTACAGCTTCAAGAAAAACTTAAAGGTGACATTGAACAAGATGCCAGCTAAGTTTTACTCACTGTATTTATCAGAGTGCAGACGTGGTTTTGTATTGGAAGTCTTAAAATCAAACAACTCTTTGAAAATCTCTTCTATCCTCTCACCCGCCTTTGTTTTCTCTATTTCTCAGCAAAGGTGTCAAATTTTTGGCATTATTTAAATGTGTTATGAAGGTTTAGAGACATGAAAACCACCAAACACAGTTATCCTACCCTATCCTATCCTACCCCATCCTATCCTATCCTGTCCTATCCCATCCTACCCCATACTATCCTATCCTATCCTACCCCAAACTATTCTATACTACCCTATCCTATTGTATCCTACCCTGTCCTGTTTGATGTTATTTAAATGTGTTTTCAAAGGTTTAGACACCAGAAACCACCAAACACAGTTATCCTAACCTATCCTATCCTATCCCATCCCATCCTATCCTATCCTGTCCTATCCCATCCTACCCCATCCTATATCATCCTACCCCATCCTATTTGGTGCTGTTTAAATGTGTTTAAAGGTTTAGACACCAGAAACCAGCAAACACGGTTATCCTATCCTATCCTATCCTATTCTACCCTACTCTACCCTACCCTATCGTATCCCATCCCATCCTATCCTACCCCATTCTATCCTGTTTGATGTTATTTAAATATATTTTCAAAGGTTTAGACACCAGAAACCACTGAACACAGTTATCCTACCCTATCCTACCCCATCCTATCCTACCCTATCCTGTCCTATCCCATCCTACCCCATACTATCCTATCCTATCCTATCCTGTCCTATCCCATCCTACCCCATACTATCCTATCCTACCCTATCCCATCCTATTCAATGTTATTTAACTGTGTTTTAAAGGTTTAGACACCATGAGCCACCGAACACAGTTATCCTACCCCATCCTATACTATACTAAAAATATAAACGATGCACGCATAAGATAAACGGATATACTGTATGTATGTATTACAGTGCTAACAGCAGCTGTGTGGATAAAAAGCAAGAAAAGCAAAACAGACTGAGTGAATAAATGATAAAAATAAATAAGAATAAGAATCCTACCCCATCCTATCCTATCCTACCCCATCCTATCCTATTCGATGTTATTTAACTGTGTTTTAAAGGTTTAGTCACCAGTTTGTTCCCACAGAGGTGAACTGGTTTTAGCTCCAGCAGCAGTGTTATTGATGGGACAGCAGTCTGACTGGTGTCGTCTCTGCTTACAGTGTAAAGATTTAACACACGCACACACACACACACACACACACACACACACACACACACACACTCACACACACACTGTGATGGGTTATATGCAGTTGAGCTTACACTACGCTGA
>NW_026518568.1:0-17500 GCF_027409825.1 Scomber japonicus | reverse complement strand
CACATTTCACTCCCAACATTCGTCTTCTTTTCCATCCTTCTCTTCCTTCTTCATCTCTCTCTTCACCTGTCTGTCTCTTCTTCTTTTCTTTCATCCCTTCTTATTTTCCTCTACTACTTCTTTATTCCTCTTTATCTCTCACTTCCTCATCTTCCTCTTTTCCTTCCTCTTTTCCTTCCTCATCTTCTTCTTTTCTTTCTTTCTGTTTTTGCTTTCACATTTCACTCCCACTTCTTTTCCATCCTTCTCTTCCTTCTTCACCTCTTTGCTGTCTCTTTTCTACTTTTCTTTCATCCCTCTTTCCATTGATCTTCTCTTCTTTTCGCTCTCATCTCTTTTACTTCCTTCTCTCTCCTTACTTTCCTCAACTCTCTGTCTCCTTCATCCTTTCTTATTCTCCTTCATTCCTCTTTATCCCTCACTCCTCCATCCCTCTTTTCTTTCTGTTCTTTCTTTCTTTCTTTCTTGCTTTACATTTCACTCCCCACATTCGTCTTCTTTTCCATCCTTCTCTTCCTTCTTCACCTCTTTGCTGTCTGATCTGTCTCTTCTACTTTTTTTCCTTCATCCCTCTTTCCATTTCTCTTCTCTTCTGTTCTTTCTCTCTCATTTATTCTACTCCCTCCTTCCTTCCCTAAACTCTCCTCCTCTCTTCCATCGAGCAGGTGAAGGTGATATTTAACATGTATCGCAGCTTTCTGACAGTTTGGAAAGTTACCGCTCCACATTATATGATGATTAGACAAGAGCAGACCCCCCCCCCTCCACACACCTCCTTTTCTTTCTTTTCTTTTTCTCCCTTCTTTTTCTCTCCCAGCGGTGCTGTTAATGGCATATTAATTTGCTGTATTGAACGTGGCAGGCGGTGAAGCTCACATGCTAACTCTGCTCAGCCTTTCAGTTCACTTCGTCTTTATTTAGCTCTAATGGGAAATCAGTGAAAGGTATTTAAAAGAGAAAAAAAGGAAAAGTTGTGTAAAAAAAAAAAAATCACTTTGGCATGTATAGTTCACACACACACACACACACACACACACACACACATACATACACACACACACACACACACACCAAACTAAGAGAAGAAGTCATAAAAGCACATTTACATTTGATTTGTGAGTCGGAGCTTTTATCTTTTGTGATTGGAGGGAGGAAGGAAGGAAAGGAGGGAGGGAGGAAAGAAGGAAAGGATGGAAGGGAAGAAGAAGGAAGGTATGGAAGGAAAGGAGGGAAGAAGGAAGGAAGGTAGGAAGGATGGACGAAGGAAGGTAGAAGGGAGTGAGGGAGGAAAAGAGGGAAAGAAGGATGGAAGGAAAGGAAAGGAAAGGAAGAAGGAAGGAAGGACGGAGGGAGGAAGAAGGAAGGAAAGGAGGGAGGATGGAAGGATGGAAGAATGAAGGAAAGGAGGGAGGGAGGAAGGATGGAAGGAGGGAGGAAGGAAGGAAGGTCGGAGGGAGGGAGGGAGGGAGGAAAGAAGGAAGGAAGGAAAGGATGGACGAAGGAAGGTAGGAAGGGAGGAAGAAGGAAGGAAGGAAAGGAGGGAGGGAAGAAGGAAGGATGGAAGGGAGGAAGAAGGAAGGAAAGGAGGGAGCCAGGAAGGATGGAAGGGAGGAAGAAGGAAGGAAGGAAGGAAGGAAAGGAGGGAGGGAGGAAGGAAGAAGGAAGGAAGGTAGGAGGGAAGGAGGGACAAAAAAAAGAAGGAAGGAAGGAGGGATTGCCACTGATTCTAATTGACTATAATTATTATATATTATTAGATTTTTATTATTATTTATTATAAAGCTGATAAACCTTTACAATGACCAAATGTTGCTTTTTCCAGCTTTTCAAAGTTTCCATTGATGTTTATTAATGTCTTACAGTAAGTTATGATCCCTCACTGGCTTCCCACCAGCACACATTATAACTCTTTAAAGTTTAATTCATTATAAAATCATGTACAGTATATATGTGATGTTTCTGTAGGTGTGTTTAAGATGATTTTCTTCCTTAACCTGCTTCACATTATTCAGTTTATTCATCATGTGCACCATCCTGACCAACTGTTGCTTCATGGCCATGTCCGAGCCGGCGTACTGGGCCAAATATGTGGAGTAAGTACACACCTCTCTTAGCTGTGTGTGTGTGTGTGTGTGTGTGTGTGTGTGTGTGTGTGTGTGTGTGTGTGTGTGTGTGTGTGTGTGTGTGTGTGTGTGTGTGTGTGTGTGTGTGTGTGTGTGTGTGTGTGGAGAACTGGAGATGATTCAACTGGAGACAATGGTCAATTTAAATGTAAACTAACCTCCTGCTCTCCAGTCTGTGGATTATTAAAACGTAACATGGGAACATTTGGGAACATTTAGGAAACATTTGGGAACATTTAGGGAACATTTAGGAGACATTTGGGAACATTTAGGTTACATTTGGGAACATTTAGGAGACATTTGGGAACATTTAGGAAACATTTGAGAGACATTTGGGAACATTTAGGAGACATTTGGGAGACATTTAGGAAACATTTGGGAACATTTGGGAACATTTAGGAGACATTTGGGAACATTTGAGAGACTTTTGGTAACATTTGGTAGATATTTGGGAACATTTGGGAACATTTGGTAGACATTTGTCAACATTTGGGAACATTTGGGAACATTTGATAGGCATTTGGGAAAATTTGGGAGACGTTTGGGAACATTAGGGAACATTTGAGAGACATTTGGGAACATTTGGTAGACATTTGGGAGATATTTGGTAGACATTTGTTAGACATTTGGAACATTTAGGAGACATTTGGGAACATTTAGGAGACATTTGGTAACATTTGGTAGACATTTGGGAACATTTAGGAGACATTTGGGAACATTTAGGAGACAATTGGTAACATTTGGTAGACATTTGGGAACATTTGGGAACATTTGGTAGATATTTGGGAACATTTGGGAGCCATTTGGGAGATATTTGGTAGACATTTGGGAACATTTGGGAGCTATTTGGTAACATTAGGGAAACATTTGGGAACATTTGTGAGACGTTTGGGAACATTTGGAACATTTGGGAACATTAGGGAACATTAGGGAACATTAGGGAACATTAGGGAACATTAGGGAACATTATTTGGTGTACGGAAGCAGACGGAGGACAGAAATGTTATTTACATGCAACGATGATCTCTGGTCCAACTGCAATCACATAAGAGTCTTAAAGCCTCCATCAGGGGAACGGGGGGATTAACATTAACATTACAGAGGAGGGGGGGGCAGAGAGGAGGGGGGGGGGGGGTGATGGAGGAGGGGGGCCAGAGGGGGGGGGGGGTGATGAGGTAAAGATACAGTGAGAGGTGAAGGAGAGAAATACAGAATGTGACTTTTAATGGAGACTGTTTGTCCCAATGTGACTGAATATGGTCTTTACTCTTCCTCCTCTTCCTCTTCTCTTCCTTTCCCCCCCTCTCTCTCTCCTCCCCCCCTCTCTCTCTCTCTCTCTCTCTCTCTCTCTCTCTCACACACCCTTTCTCTCTCTCTCTCTCTCTCTCTCTCTCTCTCTCTCTCTCTCTCTCCCTCTCTCCCTCTCTCTCTCTCTCTCTTCTCCGTCTCTCTCTCTCTCTCTGACTCTCTCTCTCCCTCTCTTCTCCCTCTCTCTCTCCCTCTCTCTCTCTCTCTCTCTCTCTCTCTCTCTCTGTCCGTCTCTCTCTCTCTCTAACTCTCTCTAACTCTCTCTCTCTCTGTCTCTCTCTCTCTCTCTCTCTCTAACTCTCTCTCTCTCTCTCTTCTCTCTCTCTCTCTCTCTCTCTCTCTCTCTCTCTCTCTCTCCCTCACTCTCTCCCCCCCCTCCCCCCCCCCCCCCCCCCTCTCCCCCCCCCCCCCCCCCCCCCCCCCCCCCCTCTCTCTCAGGTACACCTTCACAGGTATCTACACCTTTGAGTCTCTCATTAAGATCTTAGCGAGGGGTTTCTGTGTCGGACCTTTCACCTTCCTGAGAGATCCGTGGAACTGGCTCGACTTCAGCGTCATCGTCATGGCGTGAGTCACACACGGACACACACTCACACACACACACACACACACACGCACGGCACATAAGCACACACATACATACGCACACACACACGCGCGCACACACACACACGCATATATACACACACACACAAACACACTCACATATGGGACACACGCACACACACACGCACACTCACACATGGACACACACACATGCACACACACATACACACACACACACACATACAAATACATATACACGCACACATACACACAAACGCACGCAAATACACACACACACTCACACACGCACACACACACACACGCTCACACATACACACACACCCGCTCACTCACACACGGACACACACACACGCACACACATACACACACACACGGACACACACACATGCGCACGCACATACATACACACACACACGCTCACACACACACACAGACAGACAGAAACACACACACACAGACACATGCACACGCACGCACACACGCACATACTCACACATTCACACTCACACACACACACAGACACAAACACATGCACACTCACACACACCCGCTCACAGACACACACACACACAAACACACACACAACCCACACACACACTCACATATACACACACACCCACACACACACTCACATATACACACACACCCCACACACACACTCACATATACACACACACACCCACACACACACTCACATATACACACACACCCACACACACACTCACATATACATATACACACACAGACACACATACATATACACACATATATATATACACACATACATAGACACACACACACACACACACACACTGTCTAAACTAAAAACTCAGAATTAAAGAATCATTACACTTAAAACTCAGCAGCAGTTATAATGAACTAAAATAGTTGAATCAGCTTTTATTGTGGCGGGACATTCACAGGATATTCATCACCAGCCTGATAATTATAAATATTTTATAGTTGGCTTTTTAGATCAGATAAATTATTCTGAGGATCGGAGCAAGGAAAGGTTTGTTCAGGTCTGTCATCTTTTATTTATTCACTTCAATTATTGTTTCACTCCTCGTGTCGTCCTCCCGGGTCAAACTGACCCCCCCCCCCCCCCCCCCCCCCCCCGTCTTATTCTTCTTTCCTCCCTTCCTCCCTTTCTTCTTCCTTCCTTCCTTCCTCCCTTCCTTCCTTCCTTCCGTACTTCCACCATCTGTCCTCGGCCCACTTCCTGTCTTCTTTTCCTTCCTTCCTTCCTCACTCATTGACTCCTTCCTTCCACCTTTCCTTTCTGTCTTCTTTTCCTTCCTTTCTTCCTTCCTTCCTTCCTTTCCATCTGTCCTTACTTCTGTCCTTCCTCCCTTTCATTCTTTCTTTTTTCCTTCTTTCTTTCCTTCATTCCTTGCATCTTTCCTCACTCCTTGACTCCTTCCTGTCTTCTCTTCCTTCTCTTCTTTCTTTTCCTTCCTTCCTTCCATTTGTCCTTCCTTCCATCCTTACTTCTGTCCTTCTGTACTTCCTTCCTTCCTCACTCCTTGACTCCTTCCTTCCTTCCTTCCTTCGGTCCGGCCCACATGAGATCAAATTGTACTGTATGTGGCCCTTGAATGAAAATGAGTTTGACACCTCTACATTAAACATAAAATAAATAGATAAAAAAAGACTTTAAACATAGAAATTAAAAGGAGTAAAATAAAATATAGAATAAAATAAAAAGTTAACTAGAATAAAACTAGAGAATAAAAATTGAGCAAATGTCAAAAAAAAAAAAAAAAAAAAACCCATGAGAAACATCTGAATGATTTAAAGCATCTCATCCACTTTGACGTCACGCTTCCTTTCAACCTTTCACAATAAAAGCTTACCAGGCAGAGCTGAGGTGATTTTGCCTCTGCTCCGGAAGCTTTTAAAATGAAAATCCGTGCAGGAAACGACTCGGCGGTAAAGTAGAAGTGACGGGAACGAATCGGTGAAGAGAGAGAAGCTGAGAGCAGCAGAGTGTCACACTGTTGTTGTCGTGGTGACGGGATTAAAATGCCGCACACGCTCCTCTCCGCACATTATCACTAAACTGCTTCAAACATTTGTGCTATGGTCAGTTTATTTTTTTTACAGCTAAGCTTTAAACTTTGCTTTAGTGAACTTTGACACATTTGCAAAGTCAGGGGAAAGAAAAGTGTGTAACTAACTATCATTAATAAGCCCAACAAGCAGGCCTTCAAAATAAAAGCTGAGCAGCGATGACGAGATTTACAGTGAGAGGAAGTAAGTAGTGAATGAATGCGTCAACAGCTTTTACCCTTAGATCACGAAAGTAATGGAGGAAGGAGGGAAGGAAAGAAGGGAGGAAAGAAAGAAGGGAGGAAGAAGGAAGGAAGAAGGAACAAAAGGAGAAAGGAAGGAAGGAAAGGAAGGAGGGAGGAAGGAAGGAAAGGAGGAAGGAGGGGAGGAAGGAGGGACGAAGGAAGGAAAGGAGGAAGGAAGGGAGGAAGAAGGAAAGAAGGAAAGAAAGGAAGGAGGAAGAAGGAAGGGAAGGAGGGAGGAAGAAAGGAAAAGAGGAAGGTAGGGGGAAGGAAAGAAGGAAAGGAAAAAAAGAGAGAAGGAGGGAGGAAGGACAGACGGAAGGAAGGGAGGAAGGAAGGAAGGAAAGGAAGGAGGGAGGAAGGAAGGAAAGGAGGAAGGAAGGAAAGGAGGAAGGAAAGAAAGGAAGGAGGCAGGAAGGAAGGAAAGAAAGGAAGGAAGGAGGGAGGAAGGAAGGAAAGGAAGGAGGGAGGAAGAAGGAAGGAAAGAAAGAGAGAAGGGGCGGGCGGACAGACGGAAGGAAGGAAAGGAGGAAGGAAGGAAAGAAAGAGAGGAGGGAGGGAGGGCAGACGGAAGGAAGGAAGGAAGGGAGGAAAGAAGGAAGGAAGAAAGAAAGAGAGAAGGAGGGCGGGCGGAAGGACAGATGGAAGGAAGGAAGGAAGGAAGGAAGGAAGGGAGGAAAGAAGGAACAGTCAAAACAGACGGGGTCAATTTGACCCGGGAGGGCGACAGGAAGCTTAAACACATTTCAGTTAGTGTACTTCCTGTTTCATTCCACATGACTTTAATGATCTGATGTATTTATACTGTATGTGAGGATTTACTTCATTGTTAACTGGAAAGAAACGTTGACATATTCAATACTTACTTCCCCCCATTGTGTCCCGCCACAATAAAAGAATGTGTGCAAGTTATTCATACATTTATTATATCACATTTTAACCCTTTAAATTTAAACTAAACCAGATCGGACACAATAAACAATTACCTTACTGTATGATACGTTGTGACAGGTCTAATCAGCTGCTCCAGATTTCTTAAACTGAAATAAAAAAAATTAAAATTAAAATAAAAGAATAAAGCTGTAGTGAGTTTTAATGAGACAGTATAAAGTATAATGTTTAATGTTGAAGCAGCAACAGAAGCTCAGAGCATCAGTCAGTGGCTTGCTGCTCTTAGACCTGCACTAAACCCCTCCACGCTGCAGCCTGTGTGTGTGTGTGTGTGTGTGTGTGTGTGTGTGGGACGGGTGGTTGTTGTTTGACCCTCACACACACACACACACACACACACACACACACACACACACACACACACACACACACACACATCTCTCCCCCGGAGGCGTTGACACACTTCTGCTACAACCTGCCATTCCTCTGTAAACTTTCACTGCTCTGATGTAACGTTCGCTGCAGCCGAAGGACGTAGGAATTATTAATACTCACCAAAAACGCCACGGATACAAATGATGCTTCGGTGTAATTAGAGAGAGTCGGACGTCTGCCATTTGTCTTTTTGCCCTTTTTGTGATCTTTGTGATTAATACAGCAGAGATTAATCTGCAGCTCATATTTCAATTCTGGATGTCGGATTGTCCTTGAACACACCACGAAGCAGCTTCAACAGAATATAAACTTTCTACTGAAATATGAAACTAATAATCTATCTCACTCGCTCCATAACGATTATTTTAGACAATATACATTTATAAAAACAGTATTATTTCAAAAACAGCTGATTTTATTCATATATTTTCATTAAATTGCATTTTATATTTACATTTTTATCATTTATTATTCTTTATTTGTTTATTCTAATGACTTTTTCATGTGGATCCAGATAAATACATAAATAAATGTGTTTGAATTAGTTTACATAATCTCATCTTTACCTTTTAAATAACCATTTATGAGTTTATAATGTATAATATATGTATGAATATCGAAGCTCTGTTCAAAAATATTTAATTGGAATCTTTATTTCTTATTTCTTATTAAACAGCAAATATGGAAACAATAAAAATAATACAAATAAAGATATTTAACCTTTAAAGACTGACTTTTAATAATATTTATTATATGTATAAGCCTGCCTTTTATTTAAATTCTATTTTTATTTTTATTTTTTCATTTGAATGACTTTTTATTGATTTACTTTTAAAATATTCTTCTAAAGCCTCTGATAAATACACATTTAAACCACTTATATGATTCCCTTTATACCTTTTAAATGATCCTAGGATAACCCTATTAGCTTCTAATAATAATATTAATAATTAATGCATTTTATTTAAAGGTGCATTTCAAAGCACTCAAGACATAAAACAACAACAACAGAACAATAAACAATATCAGCTGACGTTGATGTGAAAGTATAAATAGTATATAGAACTAGAGCTCAGAGTTCACAAGAGTGTTAACCCTCCTGTTGTCCTCGAGTCAAGGAAGGAAGGGAGGAAAGAAGGGAGGGAAGGAAAGAAGGAAAGGAGGGAAGGAAGGAGGAAGAAGGAAGGAAAGGAGGAAGGAAGGGAGGAAGGAAGAAGGAAAGAAAGGAGGAAGGAAGGAAAGGAGGAAGAAGAAAGGAAAGGAGGGAGGGAGGAAGGAAGGAAGGAAGCAAAGGTGCAAGGATGGAAGGAAGAAGGAAGGAAAGGAGGAAGGGAGGAAGGAAGAAGGAAGAAAAGGAGGAAGGATGGAAGGAAGAAGGAAGGAAAGGAGAAAGGAAGGGAGGGAAGGAAAGAAGGAAAGGAGGGAAGGAAGGAGGAAGAAGGAAGGAAAGGAGGAAGGAAGGGAGGAAGGAAGAAGGAAAGAAAGGAGGAAGGAAGGAAAGGAGGAAGAAGAAAGGAAAGGAGGGAGGGAGGAAGGAAGGAAGGAAGCAAAGGTGGAAGGATGGAAGGAAGAAGGAAGGGAGGAAGGAAGAAAGAAGAAAAGGAGAAAGGATGGAAGGAAGAAGGAAGGAAAGGAGGAAGGAAGGGAGGAAAGGAGGAAGGGAGGAAGAAAGGAAAGGAGGAAGCAAGGATGGTAGGAGGGAGGGAGAAAGGGAGAAAGGAAAAGAGGAAGGAAGGGGGAAGGTAGGGGGGAGGAAAAGAAAGAAGGGAGGAAGGAAAAGAAGACTACATAGAGCAGGGATGTCAAACATGCGGCCCGTGGGCCAGAACCGGCCCGCCGAGGCGTCCAATCCGGCCCACTGTCCCTCCTGTCATCTGTCCTTCTTTCCTTCCTCCCTTTCTTACTTCTTTCCTTCTTTGTTTCCTTCCATCCTACCTTCCTTCCTTCCTTCCACTTTTCCTTCATCTTCTTTTCCTTTCTTCCTTTCCTTCCTTCCTTCCTTCCTTCCATCTTTCCTTCATCTTCTTTTCCTTTCTTCCTTGCTTCCTTCCTTCCTTTCTTGTCTTCTTTTCCTTTCTTCCTTTCTTTCCTAATACCACTTCCTCCCTTCCTTCCTTCCTTATCCCTTTTCCTTCCTTCCTTCCTTCCTTCCTTCCATCCTACCTTCCTTCCTTCCACCTTTCCTTCATTTTCTTTTCCTTCCTTCCTTCCTTGCTTCTTTGCTTTCTTGTCTTCTTTCCTTCTTTGTTTCCTTCCTTCCCTCCGTCCTTCCTTCCTTCCATCTTTCCTTCATTTTCTTTTCCTTCCTTTCTTCCTTTTCTTCCTCATACCCCTTCCTTCCTTCCTCCCTTCCTTATCCCTTTTCCTTTCTTCCTTCCTTCCTTCCTTCCTTCCTTCCTTCCTTCCTTATCCATTTTCCTTTCTTCCTTCCTTCCTCCCTTCATTTTGTCTTTCATTCCCTCCTTTCCTTCCTTCCTTATCCCTTTTCCTTTCTTCCTTCCTTCCTTCCTTCCTTTTGTCTTTCCTTCCCTCCTTTCCTTCCTTCCTATCACTTTTCCCTTCTTTCCATCCTTGTTTCCTTCCTCCCTTCCATCTTTTTATTGGCCCACATGAGTACAGGAAGTGAAGCATAGTCAGAGTTTTCAGGATTTAAAGGTCAGAAGAGTTTATTTATATTGTCTCCGTCTATTTCCTGGAAGTGTGAGAGATAAACGAGCCGAGCCGAATATCTACAAACTAAACTTCCTGCTCAGGTTTTAAAAAATGAGAAACTCAACTTAAAAAAGCTGAAAACAGCAAAAACACACAAAAAAGTTCTGAGGTGAATCATTAACGGAGACGATGAAACAGCAGATACATGAGTTCCATCTGCCTTCCTTCCTTCCTTCCTTCCTTCCTTCCTTCCTTCCTTCCTTGGATGAAACAGCAGATACATGAGTTCCATCTTCCTTCCTTCCTTCCTTCCTTCCTTCCTTCTTTTCCCTCCTTCCTTCCTTTTTGTCTTCTCTTCCTTTCTCCCCTTTTCCTTCCTTCCTTCCTCTCTTCATTTCCTTCCTTCCTTCCTTTCTCCCTTCCTTCCTTCCTTCCTTCCTTCCTTCCTTCCTTCCTTCCTTCCTTCCTTCCTTCCGTCCTTCCTTCCTTCCTTTCTTCCTTTCTTCCTTTCTTCCTTTCTTCGTTCGTTCGTTCGTTCGTTCCTTCCTTCCTTTCTTCCTTCCTTCCTTCTTTTCCCTCCTTCCTTCCTTTTTGTCTTCTCTTCCTTTCTCCCTTTTTCCTTCCTTCCTTCCTCTCTTCTTTCCTTCCTTCCTTCCTTCTTGTCTTCTCTTCCTTTCTCCCTTCCTTCCTTCCATCTGCCCTTCCTTCTGTCATTCCTTCCTTCCATCTGCCCTTCCTTCTGTCCTTCCTTCCTTCCTTCATTCCTTCCTTCCTGCCTTCCTTCCTTCCTTCCTGGCCCACATGAGATCAAATTGGCCCTTGAACAATATGAACAGGAAGTAAAGGGTTAAAGAAAGAGCGTGACCTCTCCACTCTGGTAATTGACTGACTGATGGAAAATCACTGTGCTTTGGTTTGGTTAGCGATCAGGTGACGATCAATCAGAGCGCTGAGGAGACCCCCCCCCCCCCGAGCCCCCCCCTCTCCTCTACCCCACCCCCCACTCCCCAGCTAGAAGATAAACGATCAGAGTGAACTGATCGGATCAATAGTCGACCCCTCGGCTCGGCTCGGAGGTTACGGAGCGGCGGCGGCGGTGATGAAGAGGTGTCACCTCTGCACCTCGGTGAAGGTGCCCCTCGCACGCCGTCGCCACGGTTACGTAACGCCACACTTAAAAGGACGAATCCGCCATTAAAAACGAGTCAAAGCTTTAAAATGCACATCTGCTGCTGCTGTGCTTTACATTTAGAGCGTTGTAGATCATCCAGATGTTTCTAGAAGCTGATGTGCTGCTCTCACTGCTCGCTGATAAAAGATAAAGGAGATAAAAATATAAATAAATGAGTTTAAACCAGTTAAACAGTTAATTTATACCTTTTACCTCTACCTCAGAGAGTCAAACTCATTTATATTCAAGGGTTAGATACATGAAAGGAAGGAAGGAAGGAAGGAAGGAAAATAGGAAGGAAAGATGGAAGGATGGAAAGATGGAAGAAAGGAAGAAAGAAAGGGAGCAATGACAGATGGAAGGAAGGGAAGACAAGAAGGAAGGAAGGAAGGAAGGAAAGCTGGAAGGGGAGGAAGGAAGGAAGGAAGGAAAAGAAGACGGGAAGGAAAGATGGAAGGACAGAAGAAAGGAAGGAAGGAAAAGAAGACAGGAAGAAAAGATGGAAGGAAGGAAGGAAAAGAAGGGAAGAAGGAAGGATGGAAGGAAGGAAGGAAGGAAGGAAAAGAAGACAGGAAGGAAAGATGGAAGGACAGAAGGAAGGGAGGAAAAGAAGACAGGAAGGAAGGAAGGAAGGAATTTAATATTATTTATTAATAAACTGAGTGAACAAAATAAATCTATTGAGCATTAAATAACTATAACTTACATTTATGAATGAAGTCAATTCTTTAAAATGACCTCCGAACTAGCTATGATATTATAACATTAAATATGTCAGCTTCACTCACTGAACTCTGAACCGTAGCTGCAAGGCATTCTGGGAAACGTAGTGAGTCAGTGAGAGCAGACGAGGAAGAGGAAGAGGAAGAGGAAACGCCAAGCACAGTTCTCTCGTAAATCCCTCCATCTGTGCTTGTATCAGTCAGTGACAAAGTGTTGATCTCTTGTTTGGCTTCAGAGTGACACACACATACACACACACACACACACACACACACACACACAGACACACACACACACACACACACTCACACACACACACACACACACACACACACACACACACACACACACACACACGCGTATGTCAGTATGTGTGTGTCCTTGAACCGAGGGCCACGCTGCGGTCAGATGGATCTTTAGCAGGACAGGGACACATAAGTCACCTCTTAACACACACACACATACACACACACACACACCCCACACACACACACACACACACACACACACACACACTCACACACACACTCACACACACATACACACACACGCCGCCCCTGACACATCACCTCTCTACGCCCGGGCTTTATTAAAACCAGAGTGATGGTCGGTAAATAGACACACCTCTTCTGACACACACACACACACACACACACACACACACACACACACACACACACACACTCACACACACACACACACACACACACACACACATAGTGTCTGATTGATGCTCTCCTCCCCTCCCAACGAGTCAGGATTCCCATGGTAACAGAGTCCATCAACCTCCCCTTCTCTAGCAACACACACACACACACACACACACACACACACGTACACACACACACACACACACACTCCGCCCCTGTGCTACTGATACTGAGCGTAATGACGTGTTAATGTCTCCACGGTATTTAAGATCCAACATTTTACATCTAATCAGCATCAATACATTCATCTATGTATTAATTGATTATCAGGGTTACCATGGCAACCGTTTAAGACCCCTCTACTCCCCTTTACTGCCGTGATCCAGTGACCCATATATGGAAGGAAATCTTTATAACTTCATGTGTAACTTTATAAATGCTGATATATAATGTATATATATGAAGTCAATACAAACACATGAGTAACAGTAATATATTAATGTGTTTCTACAGTAAACTAGACTCAATATTACTGTTAAATATAATATTTAAATGTAAAATTACACAATATGATCCTGTAATTATGATGTGATATTACTGTAAATTCATAACAACAACATTGAGTTTTCATTTTAACCATAAAACCACAAAATTATACAATAAAACTACAATATTTCATGTCTAAATTACAGTAAAACTAATATTTTATGTCTGAATGACTGTAAAACTATAATATTTTATAGTTAAATTACATTAAAACTACAAATTTTAATGCCTAAATTACTGTAAAAAACTATTTTTTGACTAAATTACAATAAAACTACAATATTTTATATATAAATTATAGTAAAACTAATATTTTATGTCTAAATTACAATAAAACTACAATATTTTATGGTTTAATTACAGTAAATCTACATTATAATTACCCAGCATGCATTGTAAAAGTGTGATTTCAGTAGTTTATTGTGAGAATTTACTATAAAAAAGCTGCTGATTGTTAACAGTAAACTTTTTAAATCACCTTAAAACAGCTGAGACGACATTAAACCTCGTCTAGAAACAGTCCTATCTCTAAAATATAGAATTAATCTCATCCTGATGATGTTAAACTTGTTATTTAAATTCAAATAAAAGACAAAAATGTGATTTAAAAATGGAAAAACTAATAATATAAATGTTAAAATCCAGATTATTACAACACTGCCACTGTCATCTCTTTACCTACACACACACACACACACACACACACACACACACACACACACACACACACACCCCTCCCCTCTCCCCTCTCCACTGTAATTCAATCAGCCTGCCGGTCAATGCCGGTGAAATATGAGCCGTAATGGCCGACCGTTAGCAGCCGGGGATCAGGTGACTCCATCTAACCGGGGAGCCAAAATGGCCGCTGTCGCCAGTCGCCGTCCTGTCGGTCGCTCTGAGGCCTTGTAGCTGTCGTTTAGTCCAGCTGTTTAAGTTAATACCTCTACCTTATTATTCATAACTCATTTTTAATGTTTTTACCCAATTTATTAAACATTAAATGCATTTTCACAATTGAATGTTTCTTTCAAAACTTGCTTTTGATTTTTTTTCTCTGAATCTTTTGAGTTCTTTTTCTTCATACTTTTATTTTTATTATTTTATTTATTTCCAGATATGTAAAAAATAAACTCTGACTGTTTTATAGCGGACAACATTTTATTGAATTGAGGCTCTGACACATCAAAGGGGGTTTGTTCCTTTAACCCTCCTGTTGTCCTCAAGGAAGGAAGGAAGGAGGCAGGAAGGAAGGAAGGAAGGAAGGAAAGGAGGGAGGGAGGAAGGAAGGTTGGAAAGGAGGGAGGGAGGAAGAAGGGAGGAAGGAAGGAAAGGAGGGAGGGAGGAAGAAAGGAAGGGAGGAAAGGAGGAAGGGAGGAAGGAAGGGAGGGAGGAAGAAGGAAGGAAAAGAGGGAAGAAACGAAGGAGAGAGGGAGGTAGGAGGGAAGGAATGAAGTAGAGAGGGAGGAAGGAAGGGGAGAAAGGAGGGAAGAAGAAGGAAGGAAAGGAGAGAAGGAAGGAAGGAAGGAAAGAAATGCGAGAGGAAGAAGGAAGAAAGGGGGGGAAGGAATGAAGGACAGAGGGAGGAAGGAAGGGAGGAAGGAGGGAAGGAAAGAAGGAGGAAGGAAGGAAGGAAGTAAGGAAAGGAGAGAGGAAGGAAGAAAGGAGAGAAGGAAGGGAGGAAGAAGGAAGGAAAGGAGAGAAGGAAGGGAGGAAGGAAAGAAGGAACAGTCAAAACAGACGTGGTCAACAGGAGGGTTAAACCCATTAAACTCATTAAACTCACAGCAGTATATATTTTTTTATATATTTTTATATATTTTATATATTTTTATATATTTTATATATTCAGACTTTGTTATTTTTGTCTTCTTTTGTTGTATGTTGAAAACTCGCCACACTGCCCCCTGCAGGCTGTTAACCGAGTTTATCAAAGTAGGGAACCTGCAGGCGCTGAGAACCTTTAGAGTCCTCCGAGCCCTGAAAACTATCTCGGTCATCCCAGGTAAGACCACCAGACCACCAGGGGGCGACAAACCAAAAAAAAAACCCAATACACTCGTTTCATCGTATAAACGTCGTCGTACACGTCGTCTCTTGTTCGTCCCGTGTCGTCTGCCGTGTCTTGCAGCACCAGCACCACCACAAGCCCCGCCCCCTTCCCTCTTCCAACTCCTCCCCCCTCCCCTCCCCTTCTGCTCACTTCCTACTTCCTGTCCAATCAGGGTTCAGGGGTGTAATCACCTGGTCTGCATTAAATGAATCAGTGAAGAAGGAGAAGTTAAGATGTTGAAACTTGATCACATGATTGTTGGCTGGAGGTTACCGTGGATACTGGCTGATGCTCGGAGGGGTTTTATTAATTTATAAATTTATAAAGTTTAATATTTAAACCTTTTTATTACTTTTTTTACTTCCTCTGGTTTGTTTTAGGGTCTGGAGATGGATTAACCCTCCTGTTGTCCTTAAGTCAAGGAAGGGAGGAAGAAGGAAAGGAGGGAGGAAGGGAAGAAGAAGTAGGAAGGAAAGGAGGAAGGAAGGGAGAAAGAAGGAAGGAAAGGAGGAAGGAGGAGGGAAGGAAGGAGGGAGAGAGGGAAGGAGGAAAGGAAGGAAGGAAGGAAGGACAGAAGGAAGGAGGGAGGGAAGGAGGGAAGGAAAGGAGGAAGGAAGGGAGAAAGAAGGAAAGAAAGGAGGGAGGAAGGAAGAAGGAAAGAAAGGAGGAAGGAAGGGAGGAAAGGAGGGAGGAGGGAGAGAAGGAAGGACGGACGGACGGAAGGAAGGAAGGAAGGAGGAAGGAAGGGAGGAAAGAAGGACAGAAGGATGGAAAGGAGGGAGGAGGTAAGGAAGGAAAGAGAGAAGAAGAGCGGTAGGAAAGGAAGGAAGGAAGGAAGGAAGGATGGAAGGAAAGAAGGACAGAAGGAAGGGAGGACAGAAGGAAAGGAAGGAAGGAAAGGAAATAAGGAAGGAAAAAATGGTCTAATTAGCTGAAATAAAGGCAGTGAAAGCAAACTTTTGTTGCAGTTTGAGGTAAAACAACGAATGAAAACCTCAAATATTAGTCAGTAAAAGAAGATAAAAGTTAGTTTGATTCAATTCATGATTTGATTTATACATAAAACTTCAAACTCTGAAGCTTTAACTCTTCCTCCAGTTTAACGCCCATGTGATCAGATCTGAACATCTAAACTTCTCCTTCCTGTCAGCGGTCCAGTCTGGCTTTGACCTTCTGGTGTTGCCGTCCGACTCGGCTCGTCTCTACTGTCTCTCTCTCTCTCTCTCTCTCTCTCTCCCTTTCCTCTCTATGTCTCTCTCTCTCTCTCGCTCTCTGTGTCTCTACTGCATCTCTCTCTCTCTCTCTCTCTACTGTATCTCTCTCACTCTCTCTGTCTCTCTCTCTCTCTCTCTCCTCTCTCTCTCTCTCTCTCTGTCTCTACTCTATCTCTCTCTCTCTCTCTCTGTCTCTACTGGATCTCTCTCTCTCTCTCTCTCTCTCTCTCTCTCTCTCTACTCTCTCTCTCTCTCTCTCTCTCTCTCTCTGTCTCTACTGTATCTCTCTCTCTGTCTCTACTGTATCTCTCTTTCTCTCTCTCTCTCTCTGTCTCTCTCTCTCTCTCTCTGTCTCTCTCTCTCTCGCTCTCTCTGTCTCTCTCGCTCACTCTCTCTCTCTCTCTCTCTCTCTATCTACTGTAACTCTCTCTCTCTCCCTTTCTCTACTGTATCTCTCTCTCTCTCTCTCTCTCTACTGTATCTCTCTCTCTCTCTCTCTCTCTGTGTGTGTCCACTCTCTCTCTCTCTCTCTCTCTCCCTTTCCTCTCTATGTCTCTCTCTCTCTCTCGCTCTCTCTGTCTCTACTGTATCTCTCTCTCTTTCTCTCTCTCTCTCTCTCTCTCTCTCTCTCTCTCTCTCTCTCTCTCTCTCTCTACACTCTTTCTTCTCCTCCATCTTTCTATCCCTCCGTGTCGGCTCGTTGTTGGTTTTTTGTTCTTTTCCCGTCCAGTGTGGTCATACCCTTCTGTGTGTGTCTGTTCTTGTGCTTCTCTGTCTCCCGGCTTGTTGCAGATATGTGACTGAGTTTGTGGACCTGGGTAATGTGTCAGCCTTAAGGACGTTCAGGGTGCTGCGAGCGCTCAAAACCATCTCTGT
>NW_026518567.1:22500-25000 GCF_027409825.1 Scomber japonicus | reverse complement strand
TCCTCCTCCCCCTCCTCCTCCTCCTGCCCTTCCTCCTCCTCCTCTTCCCCCCTCCCCCTCCTTCTCTTGCTCCTCCCCCCTCTCCTCCTCCTCCTCCCCCTCCTCCTCCTCCTCCCTTTCCTCCTCCTCCTCCTCCTCCTCCTTCTCCTCCTCTATCATTGTAAGTTTTTTACCTTTGAGGTTATTGTGTGTTTTCTCCTCCGTGCGCTCCGCCTCCTCCTCGTGTATCTCAGCGTTGGCTCCTCCGCCTTCTCGCTGCTCCTCTGTGGAGTTTTCCATCACTGCTGAAGAGAGAAACAAACACAAAACACAGGACTAAGTAAAGTAAAGTAAAGTAAAGTAAAGTAAAGTAAAGTAAAGTAAAGTAAAGTAAAGTAGGGATCTGCTGCACCACACTTTATATAAAAGTTCTCATGTATGATGATGAGTGGACAAAATATTAGAAAACACAATATAAAGCACATTAATAGTATTTAGGGCTGTCAGCGTTAATGCGTTAATCGCGATTAGATTAATGCAATCCATAACGCGTTAATTTTTTTTAATCACATTTTAATGTGTCAAGCCTTTTTGTCCCTTCTACTCCCCCGTAGACGGCTCCTCTAGCTGTAGCGCTATGCTTTGAAGTGGCCTCCTGCAGTAAACCTACCGCGCTGATGGAAAGTAAGAGAGCTACTGGACTTTTGAACGGCTTGTTTTAACCCTCCTTTCCTTCCTCCCTCCCTCCCTCCCTCCCTCCCTCCCTCCCTCCCTCCTTTCCTTCCTTCTTTCCTCCCTCCTTTCCTTCTTTCTTCCTTCCTTCCTCCCTCGTTTCCTTCCTTCTTTCCTTCCTCCTTTCCTTCTTCCTCCCTCCCTCCCTCCCTCCCTTCTCTCCTTAATTTCTTAATCTCTTTTCGTCCTTACTCCTTTCCATCCTCCCCTCCCTCCCTTTCTCCCTCCCTTCCTTATTTCCTTCCTTCTCTCCTTACTTCCTTCCTCTTTCCCTCCCTCCCTCCTTTCCTTCCTTCCTTCTCTCCTTAATTCCTTCCTCTTTTCGTCCTTACTCCTTTCCTCCCTTCCTTCTCTCCTCCTTTCCTTCCTTCCTTCCTTACTCCCTTCCTCCCTCCCTCCCTTCCTTCCTTCTTCCTCCCTTCCTTCCTTCTTCCTCCCTTCCTTCCTTCCAGGACAACAGGAGGGTTAAAACACTTCCAGACGCTTCAGTTGACAAGTCAAAAGTAAAATGCAACCTGTGTCAAACGGAGTTTAACTACCACCGGAGTACGTGGAGTTTGAGTTAGCACCTCCACGCTAAACACCCAGGTGCAGCCAAGCCAGCCTCAGCTCCACCAAAGGACCATTTTGGAGTGTGGGAGTCGCAGCAGAGCCGTGATTGATTCCCAGTTAAGACACTCTGGTAAGAAATGCTTTACATTATGGGCTTAAAACTGCCTTCAAATGGAAAATAACAGGATTTTAAACATGACATTCAAAACGTTATTAATCGTGATTAACTATGGAATCTCTGCGATTAATCTCGATTAAAAAGTTAATAGTTTGACAGCCCTAATAGTAACGTTCCTGTTAACAAACTGGAAATAATGATTTCTGTGCAGCTGAGGCACTTTATTCATCATATTCTCTAAACTGGAGATTATAAAACATCCTTTAATCAAACAGACGGATGAATTGAACATGTATTAAAGACTGATGGGGAGAATATGAGCAGTGAGGGTTAAACATGCAGAGAGCAAAGAAAGGTGATTCAATCTGACATTTTAACTGTTAACAGAGTAAAACGTGATGAAGCATTCAGCATCCTCAGAGTTGAGATTTCTACTGAAACGCAGACGAAGACGTGACCTTCGATCTAGAGAACAGGAGCAGCTCTGGATCAAAGCCCAGTGGACGAGAGGGGGATGAAATAAAAGAGTGTACAGTCTCTAAACACCTGTCTCTACTGAGAGAGAGGGAGGGAGGGAGAGAGAGACAGAGAGAGAGAGACAGAGAGAGAGAGAGAGAGAGAGAGAGAGAGAGAGAGAGAGAGAGAGAGAGAGAGAGCGAGAGAGAGAGAGAGAGAGAGATGATGGAGGAGAGAAGAAGAAGAAGAAGTGATTACTGTTTCCTGTTTAGCAGCCCCCACAGGAAGACGCTCTCCAGAGCCGGCCACTTCCTCCTCCAGCTCAGCTCAAAGAGAGGCAGGGTGTGTGTGTGTGTGTGTGTGTGTGTGTGTGTGTGTGTTATAGTGTGTAGTGTGTGTGTGTGTGTGTGTGTGTTATAGTGTGTAGTGTGTGTGTGTGTGTGTGTGTGTGTTATAGTGTGTAGTGTGTGTGTGTGTGTGTGTGTGTGTGTGTTATAGTGTGTAGTGTGTGTGTGTGTGTGTGTGTTATAGTGTGTAGTGTGTGTGTGTGTGTGTGTGTGTTATAGTGTGTAGTGTGTGTGTGTGTGTGTGTGTGTTATAGTGTGTAGTGTGTGTGTGTGTGTGTGTGTGTGTTATAGTGTGTAGTGTGTGTGTGTGTGTGTG
>NW_026518567.1:0-20000 GCF_027409825.1 Scomber japonicus | reverse complement strand
CTGACATCCTGACATTTTTGCACATCCATGCAAAAGCAGAAAAAAAGGTCACCATGTGGGAGCCAGGGAGTAACTGGATGTATCAGAGTGAGTGTGCGTGTGTGTTTCTTTGTGTACGTGTGTGTGTGTGTGTGTGTGTGTGTATGTGTGTGTGTGTGTGTGTGTGTGTGTATGTGATGGAAAAGTTTGCTCTTTGTGCCAAAGTGCTGCAAACAAAGAATGCAGCTCCATTTATCCATCCTGCCTCCTCCTCCTCCTCTTCTTTCTTCTCTGCAGCTTCATCCCTCCATCCCCCTCCTCATCCTCTCATCCTGTCTCAAACTTTTCCTGTTCACTATTCTGTCTTCTGTTGTTCGCACGCACAACATCGACTCTCTGTGTGTTAAAACAACTGTCAGCCTTTAATGAAAAACTGTCAACTTGTCCTTTAAATGTTGTAGTTTATATATATTAAAACAGAGTCTCCTGTTAGGTAGTAATGATTTCATAGGAAAAAGGAGGAACTTTAAAATGCTTTCACAGACTTTAACAGCAGGACAGAAAGGCCTGAATCAACATTACTGAGACTAGTTGTGGTAACCTGTGTGAGGACATGGGGCATTTCGGTGTTTCCAAACTGTCCTGACCTCTGCAGCATTTCCTGAGCTGGCAACCTCCGCTGAACATGCAAACAGTCACTCTGCTCAGGCTGGGAAACGCTCCACCAGACAGACAAACGCTGCTAAATGAGTCCACTGACTGACTCGACTCAAACGTACACCTCTCACTCACAGCGAAAAAACACTGATGCTGCAAGTTTTAATGTACCGTTACACACAATTATGGGTCAGTGACGTTTTATTTTAGTGTCCATGTTGGTTTAGTTTAAATTTAAAGGGTTAAAATGTGAAAATAAACGTATGAATAACTTCACACATTCTTTTTTTTGTGGACCCAGCATCAAATTTCTGCTTTTAATCCATTTAGAGAGAATATATTAGAGGATTATGGCAAAAATGTCTAAGTGGTGTAACCATAAAAACTTTGGAAGGAAGGAAGGAAGGAAAGGAGGAAAGAGGGAAGGGAGGGAGGAAGGTAGGAAGGAAGGAAGGAAGGAAGGAGGGAAGGGACGGAGGGAGGGAGGAAGGTAGGAAGGAAGGAAGAAGGGAAGGAGAATATATTAGAGGATTATGGCAAAAATGTCTAAGAGGTGTAACCATAAAAACTTTGTACCAAAGAATTGAATGTTGCTTAAAAACAGTAAATAGTCAATAAAACACCTTCCTTCCTTCCTTCCTTCCTAACACCATATCAACTAGTTTGGCATGATCTTACATCCTTCCTTCCTTCCTTCCTTCCTTCCTTCCTACCTAACACCATATCAACTAGTTTGGCATGATCTTACATCCTTCCTTCCTTCCTTCCTTCCTTCCTTCCTACCTAACACCATATCAACGAGTGTGGCATGATCTTACATCCTTCCTCCTTTCCTTCCTTCCTTCCTTCCTTCCTAACACCATATCAACTAGTTTGGCATGATCTTACATTATAACTTTTATATTAAATAAAGCTAATGGAATACAATTGTTCTAAATATTACATTTCATCTGGTTACCATGGAGACCAGGAAACATTTATCATTCTTTTGTGGTTACACCATTTGACATTTTCAGGAGCATTCAGTCTTACTTTTGGTAAAAAAAAAAAGGTGCAAATGTCATTTAAATGATATAAAACCAACAAAAATACTAAATGTACATTTTAACAAACCTGATGCTGTTTTTAAAACTAGTTTAACTGATTTATGAATTGCTTATCTTACCACTTATTTGTTCCTATTATGTCTTATTTTGTTAGTACACTTTCACCCTTACACTTCTACTTTCTCCTCCCGCTTATCTTAAAGAACACACATTGTTTGTTTTGTCACTTTATATTCAGAAATGAACTGGATTTAAAGCAAAGAACCAGCTGCGGCTCATTTCTTTGCTTTTTCAGCCACTGATTTAACAACATGAACGTCCTGCTGTGTGCGGCACCTGTGTGAGGATGTAACCCAGTGACAGACGGCCATTACAGAGGAGGAGGAGGAGGAGGAGGAGGAGGGATCGCTGAAGAGATGGATGGAGAGTCTGGAAGTTTCCTGTCACCTAAAACCTATAAATCCTCCTCCTTCATCTGACATGACAGCTGCGACATAAAATCTGGACGGCAGAGTCACGGCAGGGATCAGCTTCAAGTTTCTACGACTTATACACAAGAATAAAAATACAATTCATAAACTATGTGTACTGTTATAACTCTTAATGTATAATGTCTGTGTGATTTTAAATGTTAATCTGCATTTATTTAAAGTTAGCGGATGATATAAGTAACTAAAAAGCAGCATGCATATCTTATGTTAGCAGGCTTACACTAGTTAGCATTAGAGCTACGACTTATCTTAGTTTATTTTTATTTAATGATTTTTCATTTCGATGTCCTATCACATGTTTCTGACGAGATGTTTACATGTTGATTCATCATTATAAACTATAATATATTAACTTTCTGTCATAACTCAGCTCGTTGTTTCTGTGCTAACTTAGTAGTATTTTGAATAACTTTAGCTGTCTTTAATTTACCGCCTGTTATCCAAACTATTACTGCTAAATTTGCCGCTTACACACTTTAAATTATCGTTACATCTGAACATTTGTAGGATAAACTACAAAGTAAGAGTTAGATAGAAAAGCTCAAGCAGTAGGTCAGTAGTAGTTATCGTTAGCTAAATAATGCTGTGTCATTGTTACTGACACTGTAGTAGCATTCTGAATAACGTTAGCTGTCTTTAAAGCTAGCAAACTAGCATTACGTGGCATCTAAAAAAGCTCAAAGTGAGAGTTAGCAAAGTCCTTCTAAAGGCAAGTCATCTCACTCAGCGGCAAAATTGGCCACGCCTCCGGGCAGCTATTTGGCCATAGGAAGACCAACCGGCTATCTAAATGAATAGGGAGAGAGCTGTATCTCCATTTTCCGAGGTCTAAGGGACATAAAAAACATATGTTTTGAAATCACGATGAAAATTAAACTATAATCACTGAAAGGGTTTGATGGTTTGGTATCAAATTAACGTTTTAAAAGCCTTTTTCCGTACAGGCATCTTGGACTGCGCATGCGCAATACTTCACGACAGTCTTCATTTACGGCAGGCACTGACAGCAAGACGTCATCTTACGCTCACAGCAGAGACAGGAGTTTGCTCACAGTCAACTTTCCCAGATCATGCCACAATTTTGGATAAAGCATTACAAAATATATGTACACAAAGTAGTATAAACTGCTGATCATGTGTTTTAAAATGTCGCTGTTGAAAATGACTTCCAAGTGTCGCAAAAACGTGACCGCGTAGGACCAGCAAAATGATTGGAGCAACGGCACCAGAAGAGGCGGGACATGTGCAAACACCGGCCATCTTGGCGTTACGTAGTTTCCCTATGCATTTCAATGGGAGTGATACGTCTCCTCTTATTATAATGTCTCTGGAGTTAGATAGAAAAGCTCAAGCAGTAGGTCAGTTGTAGTTACCGTTAGCTAAATAATGCTGTGTCATTGTTACTGACACTGTAGTAGCATTCTGAATAACGTTAGCCGTCTTTAAAGCTAACAAACTAGCATTACGTGGCATTTAAAAAAGCTCCGAAGCTATTTTTGGAGGAAAGCCTTGATAAGTAGAAACTGTAAAAGATGAAATAATGCTGACACTGTGTTTGTTTATCCCAAAGAAGTCAAACTGAACCGAATACAGAATGAGAGTTAAACTGAACAAAGCTCAAGCAGTAGATCAATAGCAGTTATCGTTAGCTTAAAAAACGCTGTGTCATTGTCACTGCCACACACTTTCGCCCAGTAGTAGCAATCTGAATAACATTAGCTGTCTTTAAAGCTAACAAACTAGCATTACGTGGCAAGCTCAAGTAGTAGATCAGCAGCAGTTATTGTTAGCTAAATAATGCTGATTCATTGTCACTGCCACACACTTTAGCCCAGTAGTAGCAATCTGAACAACATTAGCCATCTTTAAAGCTAACAAACTAGCATTATGTGGCAAGCTCAAGCAGTAGATCAACAGCTGTTATTGTTAGCTTTAAAAATGCTGTGTCATTGTCACTGCCACACACTTTAACACCAACTTTTCAACTAAATAACAACAATCTTTATCATGTATTGTCCTTATTTATCCCCTTCTGTAGTGAAAATACACCAAAAATATGAAATCTGTGGGCTGTTAACACACCTAGCAGAAACCTACAGCAACATTATCAACCTGAGTAGCCGGCTAGCATCATTAGCAGTCATGTGTCAGGCAGAGAGCCAGAGGCAAACTGACAAAACTGACACCTGCTGTAGAAAGCAAACAGCCCCCTTCAGCCCTCATCTCTTTCTGCTTTTAAACTCCTCCTCTTCTTTCCCTTCCTTCTCCTTTTTTTAAAATATATTTATATATATTTATTTGTAGGTGGGATATTTGCATGCGAGTCAGCTATAACGTTGTGCTTTAGCAGTGGATAGACGAAGGATGGAGGGATGTATAAACACAGATAGATAGATAGAAAGAGGAGTAGGGGGAGGACAGGATCCGGTGACCATATGTTGGCTATTTATTGACCCTCTTCGCCCCCTCCTCCTTAACTGTCGTTCTCTCTCTTCATCTCATTCAAAATGGCTTCACACACATTCAGTGTAACGCCCCAAAGACACACAAGGAAAAACCAGATTCCAGTCAACATTCCTATAAACATCCATCCAAGCTTCATTATGCTGTGTTCAAACAGCGCAGACTGTGTTTCTTAGCTTCAATCTCCAATCAAAACAAGTACAATCAGAGGATAATTACTATAAATACAATTTACTATATTATAGCTGTGTAGTTTAGCCATCTTGTTCAAATGTATTTACCTTAACCTGTAAAATACAAGTTATAAAACATAACATATTAACTACTGGGTTGAGATTTTACTCAGTTTGGGTCAACATAGCACAATAGGGGTGGTTCGGACCCAGTTTTAGTGTTATTTTATTATTATTGTTGTTATTTACCTAAACTAAAGCTTGTTTTTATCTATTCTTTTTAACATTAAAATTATAGAAAAAGATAAAACGATCAAACCAGCATCTAACAGGTAAAGTTAGATAAGAAAGCAGGAAAACTAACGTGGGTGTAGCAGGATGCAGTCAGGCTTAGTGTGACTTTTGTAAGATTTGAGTTGTATTCAAACAGCGCTGACTGTGTTTCTTTGCTTTAATCTCACATTAAAATAAGTACAATTGAAGGATAATTCATCTAAATACAATTTACTATGTTATAGTTGAGTAGCTAAGCCGTCTTATTCAAATTTATTCACCACATAAAATATTAACTACTGAGTTAATATTTGACTCAGTTTGGGTCAACCAGGACAGTGGGCGTTGTTCTGACTCAGTTTGAGCTTTACATTAAAAAGACCATAAAAACTGCAACTGCACCTTACGTTGGATGTTGAATCTTGTGTTATTCATGCTACGTAAGCAAACTAAATACTACTGACGTTCAACAGGGTGACATGAAAGTTAAATGACATTGCTAGCATCTCAAACTAATTAGCCTACATTGCTCCAATATCAGAGTATCGACTTCAGCAACGGACGCTTATAAGCTCAAATTAGTTTTCATATATAATGTTGGTGATGTTGATATTTAACAAACCAGATGTTTTTTTTTCAATGAATTATAATATTTTTAATGACGACGTTATGTGTAATAGTGAATATATTTTTGTTGCTACAAAGCAGAAATTTTAAATATTATGTTTTTCATGCTAACTTTACCTTAAATTGGTACAAAAGACAGAAAACTGTTGAATTTAAAATCATTTACACCAACTATGATAACTGTGTACCATCCCAGACAAATACTGGTGCTAGCATCTGTAGTTAATTAGCCTACAAAGCTATTTTTGCTCTACTTATGCAGGCAGCTGAAGCTAATTAGCTTAAGTCAGCTGGATCAACTTTTCAGCTGCAGCATTTTCATCCAATTACTTTTCATGCTAAAATGGCAGCTTTAAGTCTAGCTGTAGAGCAAAATGATTTTTCTGAAATGGTTTTAAAGCGGAGTGCAAAAGAGCATAATATGGACAAAAGTATGTGGACGCTTTAAAGGACGAGTTCACAAGTTTTCAAGTATGTTTCAAACAGTCAGTTTCTCAAAGTAGCATTAAGTGTGTTTATCTTGCTGTAATCGTTCCTCTTCATAATGCAATGGAAGTGATGGAGGACTAAATCCACAGTCCTCCTTCTGTGTAAAAAAAGGAATTTAAAAGTTTAATGTGAAGCTAATATGAAGCTTCAGCGTCCAAATGAGTCAAATCTTCATCTTCAACATTACAGTGTTTTTAGTAGCAAAGTCTTTTTGTTCCTATACTTCCACCACAGCTCAACAGGAAACACTAAGAGGGAATCTGATGCTAAAAAGACTGTAAATGTGTCAGATATCACTTGATATGACTAACTCACACTGCTGAAGCTCAATATAAGCTTCACATCTACATTTAAATGACTGTGTGGACACACTGTGGATTTTTTCCTTCATCACTTTCCATTCAAAGCACATTTAAATCATCAGTATGAGCAGGAGGAATCATTACAGCGATGGAAAAACCTGTTTCCCTGTTTGTACAGAAACCTAACTGTTGTTTTAAGACACGCTTAAAAAAATGTGAACCTGTCCTTTAACATGACAGAGCAGAGTAAGTGCTCAACAGGTGCTTGATTACTTAACGTCTAACAGCAATCCTCCCACACCCTAAACTACTGACACAACATGCTAAAATAGTTGTGTGTGATGGATGCTCCTTTCCTGCCGGTGCACGCTTGCTTCGGTTTAAAAATCATTTGAGTGTGCAACAAGTAAAACCTTCAGTCCTGCTGAGAAATGGCAGTGATGCTGGTATTTTTCAGCTAATCCTGCTTTGTTACTTAACTGGCTGTGAGGCCGCAGTGAAAAACTCTTGATCTCTTTCTGTTTCTGTGTGCCGACCACAACAGGAAGCTCACACTCACGGGAGTCACAGGAGAGCGCTTTGCTGCTTCCCCATGTGTGAGAGTGTGTGTGTGTGTGTGTGTGTGTATGTGTGTGTATTCAGAGCAAGAGAGAGAGATTGATGGTCATTCTCTCCCTCTCTCTTTTCACCGACACCCCTCCTCCTCCTCTTCCACCCTTCCCACCACCATCTAACACTCAGCTGCCATCACCCATCCTCCACTCCTGTCGTCCCCTCCTCCTTCCTCCGCTCCCTCGCAGCAGAACTTTGCCCTGACTTGTTAACACACCTATGAAACTGCACACACACAATGAGCCGACTTTACGCTGGCATCACCTGAGTGTTTGCAACAGAAAACGTTTATCTTTTAATGCAGCCGGTTCCCAAACGGTTTTTCTTTATGTGCACAAACATCTTTATCAGATGAGCTCATGGCTTATTTTTACTTTCTACAAGTACAACTTTTACCTACTTGTTTTAACTGACGACTTTTAGCTCATTATTGCACCTGGTAATCCTTTCAGTGTAAACATTTGGCTTAATAAACACTTTAAATCAACCCTCTTTGCATCTAACAAGTCTAAAGTGACATTTCATCAGATCTGTTGACGGTTCTAGGCACGTTTAAATTTCTACTAGTACAACTTGGAGTTAATTTATTACTTTTACTCACTTGTTTAAACTGTTCATGTGCTGCTTTTAGCTCATTATTCCACCTGGTAATCCATTCAGTTTAAATATTCAGTTTATTCAATACTTTAACCCTAAAGCTAAAGATTTTTAAAAGAGCAACGATCAAACCAGTATCATTTGCAGGCTGTTTAAAAGCAGCTTTAACTAATTACCTACCTAGCCTGCTACCTGATATTATCGGCACTTCTCCTCCTTCTTCTTTCTCTCACATCTTGTTGTTTTAATGTTCATTTGTTGGCTCGTTCAACACGCTGCAGGACAAGACCTGAGTTCATGTTTGTAAGTTTGATCAGAAGCAGGAAAGCTAATGTGGGTTGTCGAGTATCAGGATGCAGTCAGGCTCAGTGTGACTTTTTTGTAAGATTTGATGAGCTGTATTGAAAGAAGGACTGCAAAACTAGTTCAGTCTTTGCCTATAAATCACTAAATGGACTCCAACATATCTCTCCCAATCTTTTACAAACACATGTACCACTAAGAACTCCAGTTGCTTCTAGTTGTGCCGAGATAAAAGTTGAAACACCAGCCGAACGAGTCGCCTCTGCATGTTCACACTGCCTGATTTTAAATCTCATCTCATTCTTTGGTTTTTAACTCAGTATGAGAAGTGTCTTTTCTTTGTTGTTTGTTATTTTATGCCTACTACACTAGTCTTTGTATTTTTTGCTATGTTGCTTTTATGTTTTTAGATGTACTTAATAAATAAAAATATACTGTGTGTGTTGAGTAGCAGGATGCGGTCAGGCTCAGTGTGACTGGATTTATTAATTTGCTGTACTGAAACAAAGATTTAACCCTTACATACTGACTCATAATTAGCCTCTACATTAATCCACATTCATAAATTCCCCATTGGTCATTAATAAATGTTTAATTAATCTTTAATAAAGTTTATTTTATCCATTTGAAGGAGAAAAAACATTCACAATCACTATACTATGGTCCTGTAGAACATTTTTATAGAATATGATCGGTTTATTTTATAATTAGATTTTATAAATAGATCGAATTGTGTACATTTGCATATAAAAATGTGTATTAGTTGCACAATAAATAAAAAAAATAGGCATTTTATTTCCATTTTTGTAACTTCTGGGTCACATTAGGAATATTCCAGCTAATGAAAAAGTGTCTCGGGTGTTTTTAAAGCTCTCAAATGTAAAAATGGGTGAAATGTGAGTCTGCTCAGCATGTAAAGGGTTAACTGAAATAATGTAAAAACTTCATGTAATCAGATAAGTGACTTACAGAGCACATACTCTCCACTTTTATTTGAGTTGGACTTTAAACTTTGACACTTTGAGTTTTGCTTCTGTAACTTTTTGCTGCAAGAAGATGGCAACACAGACTCTCCCCTCTGCTCATCTTCCTCTCTCTCCTCCCTCTCCTCCCCCTTCTCCCCCCGGTTTCCTCCCCCTTCTTCTCCTTCTCCTCCCTCCCTCTCCTCCCTCCCTCCCTCCCTCCCTTCTTTCTCTTGCATCATCTTGTCTTTCAGGCTCTTCGCTGCTGCTGCTGCTGCTGCTGCTGCATGTGTGTGCGTGCTTTCTATCCTCCCGCCTGGTTACAGATTGACCGGTGTGTGTTTTTGTGTGTGTGTGTGTGTGTGTGTGTGTGTGTTTGCGGTGCAGTGAACACACACACACACACACACACACAGACAGAAAACACAGAGTGGAGTTTAGACCCGACGTGATAAAGTGTTGAGATAGCATCGACGGTGTGTCAGCTCTACTGTAAGGCATACCAGAGCCTGGAGGCAGCGAAGGGGGGGAGGGGAGAGTCTCAGCCAACCACTGAGCAGTCTGACTGGAAAATGTCTGCCACCTCTCAGCCAATCAGGACGCAGATTCCTCTACTCTCTCGCTCGCTCTCACATGAACAAACACACACACACATTCATCCTGTGTGTGTGTGTGTGTGTGTGTGTGTGTGTGTGTGTGTGTGTGTATGGCACAGTCCCATCTTTACTTTAAAAAAGGACTCTAGATGTAAATGTGAGACCAAAATGAAGATCAAATTGACCCCATCTGTTTTGACTGTTCCTTCTTTCTTCCCTTCCGTCCTTCCTTACTTACTTCCTTACTTACTTGCTTACTTACTTACTTGCTTACTTACTCACTTCCTTCCCTTCTTCTGTCCTTCTTTCCTCCCTCCTTCCCTCCTTCTCTCTTTCCTTCCTTCCAACCCTCCTTCCTTCTTTCCTCCCTCCCAACTACCTTTCTTCCTTCCTTCCCACCCTCCCTACTTCCTTCCTTCCTCCCTTCCTTCTTTTTCCCTCCCTCCCTTCGTCCTCCCTCCTTTCCTTCCTTCCTCCCTCCTTTCCTTCCTAACTTCCTTCCTTGACTCGAGGACGACAGGAGGGTTAAATCACATTAATACTTATCTTAAACATATTATTTCAACTATAACCAGACTTTAGTTGTTTAACCCTTAAACAGACAACGTGCACCAGGAGATACAGACTCTTTAAGCTTCGTGTTGTCCTTCCTTCCTTCCTCTGTCCTTCCTTCCTTCCTTCCTTCCTCAGATCTAAGTTCAGCTGTTAGGGTAAATGTTCCCTCCTTCTGTCCTTTCTTCCTTCCTTCATCTGTCCTTCCTTCCTCCCTCCCTTCCTCCCTCCTCCCTTTCCTCTCTCCTTCCTCCCTTCCTTCCTTCTTCCTCCCTTGCTTCCCTTCCTTCCTCCTTTCCTTCCTTGCTTCCCTTCCTTCCTCCTTTCCTTCCTTCTTCCCTCCTTTCCTTCCTTCCTTCTTCCCTCCTTCCCTTCCTTCCTTCCTTCCTTTCCTCCCTCCCTTCCTCCCTTGCTTCCCTCCTTCCTCCCTTCCTAAATGAGGTTTCATTTAGAGGCCTATTGATCATCATTTCCTACAATAAGTGTAAATCTGGTAATAAGTTGAAATGAAGTTGGCTAAAAAGGTAAAAACACATCAAACTTGTGCTTTTAATCCATTTAGAGAGAATATATTAGAGGATTATGGTAAAAATGTCTAAGTGGTGTAACCATAAAAACTTTGTACCAAATAATTGAACTTAGGTGCAACATGAGATAACTAGGGTTTTAGTTTTTACATCCTATTTTCCACTACTGCCTGTTTAAGGATTAACCCTTTATTGGGCAAATAATTATATTTGGTAACTTCTGTAAATATCCCAAAATATCCTTCCTTCCTTCCTTCCTTCCTTCCTTCCTTTCCTTCCTCCCTGCCTTCTTTCTTCCATTCCTCTTTTCCTTTCTCCCTCCCTCGTTCCTTATTTCCTCCGTCCTTCCTTCCTTCCATCTGTCCTTCCTCCCTCCCTCCCTCCTTCTCTCCTCCCTTCCTTCTTTCCTTCCTCCTTCCTTCCTTCCTTCCTCCCTGCCTTCTTTCTTCCATTCCTCTTTTCCTTTCTCCCTCCCTTCCATCTGTCCTTCCTCCCTCCCTCCTTCTCTGCTCCCTTCCTTCTTCCTTTCCTCCATCCCCCTTTCTTCTTCCTTCCTTCCTTCCTTCTTTCTTCCCTCCCTCCCTCCCTCCTTCTCTCTTTCTTTCCTCCCCACTACCTTCCTTCCTTCTTTCCTCCATCCCTCCTTCTCTCTTTCTTTCCTCCCCACTACCTTCCTTCCTTCCTTCCTTCCTTCCTTCCTCCCTTCCTTCCTCCCTCCCTCTCTATGAGTGTCCTATAAAGGGTTAATGCAAAACATTCATTTAAAGGTACTTCCTGGTTGTAGATATTATAATGTTTAATTAGTTTATCTCTTATAACTCTTACATCTCTATCTTCCTAGGGTTTTAGTTTTTCCACTACTTCCTGTTTAAAGGGTTAAAAGACACAAAGTCAGGTTGAATGTGAAGCTGCTGCAAACACATGTTCACAATGAGAGGAAACATCATCACAAATCAGAGAGATGAGAGTCACAAGCTGCTCCAGTGTGACTCAGGAAATGATGAAACTAAACATCACATGCAACAAAACGTCTCTGCAACAAGCTGAAGAGAACGAGTGATGTGAAGCTGAGAGGTGAAGAGGCGGAGCGAGGGATCGGGCAGGTGATGCAGCGTTTACAGGCGTCTTTTTTTTTTTTTAAATTTCTAAAAACTTTTTCTTTTTTTTTTTTTTTTTTTACAGCTGCTGTGAAGCGAATGTAAGACGGCGGCGGAGATGCTCAAGAATGAAGGGAAGTGGAGGAAGAGTGAAAAAGGACGGTGATGATGGAGGGATGACGGCCATGCTGATGCTTGCTGGACGACGGAGGGGAAGGAGGAGGGGAAGAAGAGAGAACGAAAAAAAAAAAAAAAAGAAGAAGGGATGTTGGAGGGGGAGATGGCGCGATATGTCGTAAGCGAGGGATAAAAAGACAGAGGAAAGATGTAAAAGGAGCGCGGCAGGCAGAGCGATGGCTGTGGGAGGGATGGATGGATGGAGGGATGGATGGGATGGATGGGATGGATGGAGGGATGGAGGGAGGGAGGGAGGAGTATATTTACCCGTCCTTTTCGTAAAGCAACGTTCGCTCACTCGTGTCTCGGGGGCGGGGCGGGCGGGAGGGGGCGGGGTTTGTTGTGTGTGTGTCTGCAACCTCTGCTCACACTGCAGGGGGAGAGCACAGAGAGACAGTCAGTGACAAACACACACACACACACACACACACACACACACACACACACGCACACACCTGGACACACACACACACACGCACACACCTGGACACACACACACACACACCTGGACACACACACCTGGACACACACACACACACACACACACACACCTGGACACAGAAACAGCTGGACACACAGGTAACACTTCCCAACAGCGCCAAGAAAATAAAAAACACACAATATAATTTTAAAAAAAACCCAAATCGATCGACTCAACAGGAAACATCAGAGGAAGAAATACTCAGATCGTTTACTGTAGTACAAACACAGCAATGTATAAATACTACATTACAGTAAAAGTATTGCAGTATTATAGTGATGTAGTGATATATTATTATCCATTAGCTAGTTTATACTACTTTATATACAGTTAGCTAGTTTATACTACTTTATATACAGTTAGCTAGTTTATACTACTTTATATACAGTTAGCTAGTTTACACTACTTTATATACAGTTAGCTAGTTTATACTACGTTATATACAGTTAGCTAGTTTATACTACTTTATATACAGTTAGCTAGTTTATACTACGTTATATACAGTTAGCTAGTTTATACTACTTTATATACAGTTAGCTAGTTTACACTACTTTATATACAGTTAGTAGGGATGTCCCGATATGACTTTTTCACTTCCGATACGATACCGATATTGTAGCCTTGAGTATTGGCCGATACCGATATCAATACGATACGATATAGGCACGAATCATACATATATTTATTCCTTATTTTGTTGTGTGGAATGTTAGAAAAGGCTTGATAAAGTGATGTTACTGTTACTGTTACTGATGTTGTAGTGATATAACAGAAAACAATAGTCAGCAACAGTAGGTATAGGAAAAACTGACCCATTTATTATTAACCAATTGGTTACATAAATTTTAACCTTCAACATAAATAAAAGAGTATTACCTCAACAAATCCAATAAAAACAAAATGTTATATTTAAAGTGCAAAATAACCACTGGTTACCAACATCATTATACAATTGAATAGAATAAATTAAATTTTGAAGTGCAAACAATTCAAGTTCACTCCAGTTATTTTTTTTACTGTCAGCATATGTTGGAAACAACTGTGGGCAGGGACAAAAACAACAACAACAACACAATATTGTCCACTGTCCAACTGCTCTAAGTTAAGAGTTCACACAGCTCCAGTTTCACTGACTGACTGTGCCCAAAACAATGTAGTAATTACTCTTAGTCTTCACTGAAGAATAGAGTGTAAACACAATAAACATATCACTCTAATAACAAGAGCATAAAACAAATAATAATCAGTCAGTGCTGACTACCCTTACTACTCCTCCTCCTCCTCCACTTTCTGCAGTCCGAGCATAATGTGGAGATTTTTTTTTTCACGCGAAAATCCTCATGTTCTTTTTTGTGGTGTTTTTTCAAATGTGCGATGAGGTTGGTTGTATTGAACCTTTCCGGTTCTGTCCCTCCACGGGACACTTGCGCCTGACAAATGTTGCATTTAGCTGCAACGTCTTTGTCCGAGTTTACAGTAAAATACTTCCACACTGCCGACATCACTACACCTTGCTGCAGGCACACACGTTGTCGTTGTTGTGATCACGTGGGCTGTGCATGCTGGATCAGAGACGCTCTTCTTCCGCGGCCGGCACCAACGTTAATTAAGGGGCATTACCGCTACCTACTGTGTTGGAGTGTGATCAAACCAGAGTCACCTATTATTATAGAAGTGCTGGAGCGGTAAATGGACAGCTTATATCGGAGCGTTTATATCGGAGTTTTTAGATTCAGTCCGATAAAATCCGATATTCACTTTTTTGGCTGATATCGGACTGATTTCCGATATCAATATCGGATCGGGACATCCCTAACAGTTAGCTAGTTTATACTACTTTATATGCAGTTAGCTACTACTTTATATACAGTTAGCTAGTTTATACTACTTTATATACAGTTAGCTAGTTTATACTACTTTATATACAGTTAGCTAGTTTACACTACTTTATATACAGTTAGCTAGTTTACGCTACTTTATATACAGTTAGCTAGTTTACGCTACTTTATATACAGTTAGCTAGTTTATGCTACTTTATATACAGTTAGCTAGTTTACGCTACTTTATATACAGTTAGCTAGTTTATACTACTTTATATACAGTTAGCTAGTTTATACTACTTTATATACAGTTAGCTAATTTATACTACTTTATATACAGTTAGCTAATTTATACTACTTTATATACAGTTAGCTAGTTTATACTACTTTATATACAGTTAGCTAGTTTACACTACTTTATATACAGTTAGCTAGTTTACACTACTTTATATACAGTTAGCTAGTTTACACTACTTTATATACAGTTAGCTAGTTTATACTACTTTATATACAGTTAGCTAGTTTATACTACTTTATATACAGTTAGCTAGTTTATACTACTTTATATACAGTTAGCTAGTTTACACTACTTTATATACAGTTAGCTAGTTTACGCTACTTTATATACAGTTAGCTAGTTTACGCTACTTTATATACAGTTAGCTAGTTTACGCTACTTTATATACAGTTAGCTAGTTTACGCTACTTTATATACAGTTAGCTAGTTTACGCTACTTTATATACAGTTAGCTAGTTTATGCTACTTTATATACAGTTAGCTAGTTTACGCTACTTTATATACAGTTAGCTAGTTTATACTACTTTATATACAGTTAGCTAGTTTATACTACTTTATATACAGTTAGCTAGTTTATACTACTTTATATACAGTTAGCTAGTTTACACTACTTTATATACAGTTAGCTAGTTTACACTACTTTATATACAGTTAGCTAGTTTATACTACTTTATATACAGTTAGCTAGTTTACACTACTTTATATACAGTTAGCTAGTTTACACTACTTTATATACAGTTAGCTAGTTTACACTACTTTATATACAGTTAGCTAGTTTACACTACTTTATATACAGTTAGCTAGTTTACACTACTTTATATACAGTTAGCTAGTTTATACTACTTTATATACAGTTAGCTAGTTTATACTACTTATATACAGTTAGCTAGTTTATACTACTTTATATACAGTTAGCTAGTTTATACTACTTTATATACAGTTAGCTAGTTTATACTACTTTATATACAGTTAGCTAGTTTACACTACTTTATATACAGTTAGCTAGTTTATGCTACTTTATATACAGTTAGCTAGTTTAGTCCAGTGGTTCCCAACCTAGGGGTGGGGCCCCTCCAAAGGGTCAGCAGATAAATGTGAGGGCTGCTGAGATGATTAATGGGAAAGAAGAAAAAACAAAGTTCTGATTCACAAATGTGTGTTTTCAGTTTTTGGACTTTTTCTCTAATCTTTGATTTTTGCTGAAATATTGGATCATTTGAACATTTATTGAAATGAAAGCATGTGAGAAGTTTAGAGGGAAGAATCAGTATTTGGTGGAGCTGTTAACAACTCATAGACATCTGAAATGTGAGCCGACTACACACTGCTGACTGGTTTCATCTTTAACAATGTGTTGTATTTTAAAAGCTTGTTATATTATCCATTGAGTCAAATCTGTTAAATAAATGTAGGGGAGTAGAAAGTACAATATCTCCCTCTGAGATGTAAAAAAACACTCCCGAGGTCAAAGGTCAGCGTGTTTGAGTCATTGTGTGTTCGGACTGATTGAATCATCAAACACAACGCTGTGACTCAAAGCATCAGGAGAAAGAAAAAGGAGATAAGTAGAGCGTCAGATAACACAGAGACACAATCAGGTCGACGGTTCGCTGTGAAAGGAACATCAGGAACATGAAGAGAGGGATTCAGAGTGAAAGCAGCGAGGTTCAAACTTTTATGACACTACTCAGAAAATGAACTACTCAGCATATCTTAGTTTGAAAAAGAGGAATTGGTCTTGTGGGAGAGTTTTGTGTTGAAGCGATGACGCAGCAGACGCTCCGAACATGTGATTCTGGGTTTGGAGGCAAAGCTTCGACTGTAACACACGAGACACCTGCAGCTCCACCATGAGCTCATCACGTGATAGAAAGTCAGATATGAATAAAGAGATTTACTGACAGCAGCCGCTAACTATGCATCTGATGGTTCTCATTTAACTCCATTAACCCTCCTTCCTTCCTTCCTTCCTTCCATCTGTCCTTCCTCTCTCCTTCTCTTTCTTCCCTTTCCTTTTTTATTCGAAAAGTGGCTCAAAATGATGAAGGGATGCTCAAAATAAGCTGGTTACTAACTGATTAATAGACTAATTAGTGAAGCTCAACTTTAAAATGTTATAAAAAGCTGTTTTGTGATTCTGCTGATGAATCAAAACGAGTAAAAGAAAAGAAAAGAAAAGAAAAGAGAGGCTAAGCCGAGCTAAAGAGCTCCTGATGCAGACGGGGAGGGGGGGGGGCAGAGAGGGAGGGAGGATAATCTGCTACTGTTAGACAGGAAGAAGTGAGAGAAGGAGGGATGGAGGGATGGAGAGAAAAATCTGACAGGGAAAGATGTTACAAGAGACGATGGATGGATGGATGGATGAATGAGAGGATGAGAGGATGAGATGGAGGAGAGGATGAGATGGAGGAGAGGATGAGATGCAACAGGCTGCAAAAGGCTCACCGAGGAAGAACAGTGGATGTATTTATGGATGCAGGAGGGAGGGATGATGGAGGGATGATGGAGGGATGAAGAGGAAAACAGAGAGAGGGGGATGGAAGGAGGCAGAGGGAGAGAAAGATTAAGAGCTTAGAGGGCCGGTAAGACTAATTAGGAGGCAACTGAGGATGGACAGAGAGGAGGAGAGGAGGAGGAGGAGGAGGAGGAGGAGGAGAGGAAGAGATGTTTTTACTACTTTACTGAATAAATGTGGCTAGAAAATAAACATTCAAGCCATTAAACATTAATTATAATAAAAAACTAACATAATAAAAGGATAAAATATATATTTAATAACTAACACATCAACTAAACATTAAATAAAGTAGTTAAAATAAAGACTAAAGCCAGTTATCACTTCGTCTTTAATGAAATAGCTTCACCTGTTCTCAGCTTTTCAAAATAAAAGCTGCTTTAGTATCTGCTGCTGATGGAGGAGGAGGAGGAGGAAGAGATGTTTTTACTACTTTACTGAATAAATGTGGCTAGAAAATAAACATTCAAGCCATTAAACATGAATTATAATAAAAAACTAACATAATAAAAGGATAAAATATATATTTAATAACTAACACATCAACTAAACATTAAATAGAATATATAAAATAGAGAGTAGAACCAGTTTGTCTTTAAATAAAATAGCTTCACCTGTTCTCAGCTTTTCAAAATAAAAGTTGCTGATGGAGGAGGAGGAGGAGGAAGAGGAGGAGAGGAAGAAGAGGAGGAGAGGAAGAGATTACTGAATAAATACAGCTAGAAAATACCTGTTTTCAGCTTTTCAAAATAAAAGCTGCTTTAGTATCTGCTGCTGATGGAGGAGGAGGAGGAGGAGGAGGAGGAGGAGGAAGAGATGCTTTTACTAATTTACTGAATAAATACGGCTAGAAAATACCTTTTCAAAATAAAAGCTGCTTTAGTATTTGCTGCTGATGGAGGAAGAAGAGGAGGAGGAAGAGGAGGAGGTGGTGTAAGCTGACCCAGGGAGGAGGAGGAGGTGCAACAGCTCCCACCTAAAGCGCGGGGGGTTTATCACCATGTTCTCCCCTCCGCCACACAAAGCCCTCGCTAAGCCCGCAGCTAATGAGCGACCCCGATAACTCACTTTAGCTTTGTGGCGCTACAGACAGCCGGCTGCATTGTTTCATAGCAAAGCAAAACAAAACCAAAACAAAAAAAGGAGATTAAAACTAGATCAGCTGCAAATGTTACAACCAAGAGGGGTCAGATTTATTAATTATAAATGTTAGAAAAGTGTTTATATGATGACTTTGAGGCTATTTCTGATGCTAAAACAAGAAGCCAGCTACTCCGAGACCTCAAAAAAACAACTCTTTTTGTTCCTAAAACTAAATCAGACATCAACCAGACAGCAAGGCAACATCATAAAATATTGTTTTACAACATAAAAACTGTTAGAAAAGTGTTTATTTGATGATTTTGAGGCTATTTCTGCTGCTACTGCTAATTTTGCTGAGTCATGGTGGCAGAAACAAGAAGCTAGCTACTCCGAAAGCTCCAAAAAACAACTCTTTTTGTTCCTATAGTTAAACAAACATTAACCAGACAGCAAGGCAACATCATAAAATATTGTTTTACATCAAAATAATGTTAGAAAAGTGTTTAATGGTTGATCTGGAAGCGACTTTTGGTGCCCGATCGTGCTAATTTTGCTGAGTCATGGTGGCAGAAACAAGAAGCTAGCTACTCCGAAAGCTCCAAAAACGACTCTTTTTGTTCCTATAGCTAAACAAACATTAACCACACAGCAAGGTAACATCATAAAATATTAATTTACATCAAAATAATGTCAGAAAAAGTGTTTCTATGTTGATTTTGAGGCTATTTCTGCTGCTACTGCTAATTTTGCTGAGTCATGGCGGCAGAAACAAGAAGCTAGCTACTCTGAAAGCTCCAAAAACGACTCTTTTTATTCCTATACCTAACCAAACATTAACCAGACAGCAAGGTAACATCATAAAATATTGTTTTACATCAAGATAATGTTAGAAAAGTGTTTAATGGTTGATCTAGAAGCGACTTTTGGTGCCCGATCGTGCTAATTTGCTAATTTTGCTGAGTCATGGCGGCAGAGAAACAAGAAGCTAGCTACTCTGAAAGCTCCAAAAACGACTCTTTTTGTTCCTATAGCTAAACAAACATTAACCAGACAGCAAGGCAACATCATAAAATATTAATTTACATCAAAATAATGTCAGAAAAAGTGTTTCTATGTTGATTTTGAGGCTATTTCTGCTGCTATTGCTAATTTTGTTAATTTTGCTGAGTCATGACGGCAGAAACAAGAAGCTAGCTACTGAAAGCTCCAAAAACGACTCTTTTTGTTCCCAAATTTAACCAAACATTAACCAGACAGCAAGGTAACATCATAAAATATTGTAGAAAAGTGTTTAATGGTTGATCTAGAAGCGACTTCTGGTGTCATCGTGCTAATTTGCTAATTTTGCTGCGTATGGCGGCTGAAACAAGAAGCTAGCTACTCTGAAAGCTCCAAAAACGACTGTTTTGATGTTCTTCCTTCCTTCTTCCTTCCTTTTTATTCCTTTCTTCTATCCCTTCCTCATTCTCTTCTTTCTCTTCTTTCCTTTCTTTCATCTCTACTTTCTTTCTCTTTCCTCTCTTTTCTTATCCTTTCTCTTCTTCTCTTCTCTTTAATCATCTTCTTCCTTCATTTCTCTTCTTTTCTTTTCTTTCTCTTTCTCCTTCTTCCTCTTCATTTCCTTCTTCTCTCTCTTTTAACCACTTCCTTCTTTTTCTTCTCTTTCTTCTTCTCCCTTCTTCCTCTTTTCATCTTCTTCTGTTGTCCATACTTCTTCCTTCTTCTTCTCCTTCCTTCTTTCTTTCTCCTCTTCTTCCTCCTTTCTTCCATCCATACTTTCTTTTTTTCCTCTCCTCTTTTATCCCTCATCCTTCCTTCTGTTGTTCATACTTCCTTCCTCATTTCTTTCTTCTGTCTTTGTTCTTCTCTGTCCTTTCCTT
>NW_026518566.1:0-31217 GCF_027409825.1 Scomber japonicus | reverse complement strand
AAGAAGGAAGGAGAAAGGGAGGAAGGGGGAGGAAGGAAGGGAAGGAAAGGAGGGAGGGAGAAGGAGCGAAAGGAGAGAGGAAGGTAGGAGGGAGGTATGGAAGGAAGGTAGAAGAGAGGGAGGAAAGAAGGAAGGAGGAATGTAGGGGAGAAGGAAGGAGGGAGGGAGGAAGGGAGGAAGGAAAGGAGGGAGGGAGGAATGTAGGAGAGAAGGAAGGAGGGAAGGAAAGAAGGACAGAAGGAAGGAAGGAAGGTAGGGGGAGGAAAGAAAGAGAGATGGAGGGAGGGAGGAAAGAAGGAAGGAAGGAAAGGAGGGAGGATGAAGGAAGGGAAGGAAGGATGGAAGGAAGGAAGAAAAAGAGGAAGGAAGGAAGGAAGGAAGGAAGGCAGGAAGGGAGGAAGGAAGGAAGGATAGACGGACGAAAGAAGGACAGAAGGAAGGCAGGAAGGAGGAAAGAAGGACAGAAGGAAGGAAGGAAGGAAGGACGGAAGGGAGGGGGAGGCAGGACGGGAGGAAGGAGGAAAGGAAGAGAGAAGGAGGGAAAGAGGGAGGAAAGAAGGAAGGAAGGAAGGAAGGCAGGAAGGAAGGAAGGAAAGAAAGAAAGGACACACACACACAGCGTTACCTTATAATATCTAATCTAATTTTAAAGGATCATAACTGAACACATTCTGCTGAATATGATGATTTTCTGTTTTGTGTAAAAGTAAAAGTTTTTATTTATTTATTTTTTATTATTATCGTCTTTCTCCTGAATCTGATCCAGATCCTGAATCTGATCCAGATCCTGAATCTGATCCAGATCCTGAATATTTTTGGGTTTCTGCCAATATTTACATTTACATAACAGCAGGAGATTTATTATAGTGATGTAACTTTTATCTGATCAGACTCACATTTACCTTTCTGTCGTTCTCCTGGGTCAAATTATCTTCCTTCCTTCCTTCCTTCCTTTCTTCCTCCCTTACTTCCTTTTATCCTTTCCTTCCTCCCTCCTTACTTACTCCTTTCTTTCCTTCCTTCCTTCTTCCTTTCCGTCCTTCCTCCCTCCTTCCTTACTCCTTTCTTTCCTTCCTTCCTTTCTTCCTCCTTCTTTTCTTCCTCCTTCTTTCCTTCTTCCTTTCTTTCCTTCCTTCCTTCCTTCTTCCTTTCCGTCCTTCCTCCCTCCTTCTTTCCTTCCTCCCTCCTTGCTTACTCCTTTCTTTCCTTCCTTCCTTCCGTCCTTTCCTTCCTTCCATCTTCCTTTCCTTCCATCTTCCTTTCCTTCCTCCCTCCTTGCTTACTCCTTTCTTTCTTTTTTGTGACTATGTGTGTGTGTGTGTGTGTGTGTGTGTGTGTGTGTGTGTGTGTGTGTTATTAAACTCTCTGAACTGACCCTCGGGGCCGTTGTGATCCAAACACAAAAAAAAACCCTAAAAAGCGCTGACGGCGGCGGCTCGCTGACTGCGGCTCGCTCTCTCCGGGAGAAAGGACAGAATAAGAAATGAGCCGGAGCAGAAAATGAGCTCCATGTGTTTAAAAATTAAACTTAATCGTCGGATCGAAGAGAGAAAATCGAGCTGGAGTTGCACAAAAAACTGTCTGGTGACGGATGTTTGCTGTTCTGACCCAAAACCACAGCTGCAGCCTTTTATTAAGAATCCGCTCCATGCCCCCCCCCCCCCCCCCCCACCACTCTAACAGGCTTACCCCCCTCAACCCCCCCCCCCCTCTATCTAACAGGCACAGTGTCATTGCTCTCGGGTCAAATTGACCCCGTCTGTTTTGACTGTTCCTTCTTTCCTCCTTCCTTCTCTCTTTTCTTTCCTTCCTCTCTCTTTCCCACCTCCCTCCCTCATACCTTCCTTCCTTCCTCCTTTTCGTCCTTCTTCCTCCCTCCTAACTTCCTTCCTCCCTTCTTCCTTCCATCCTTCCTTCCTCCCTCCCTTCCTTTCCTTCCTTCCTTCCTTCCTCCCTCCCTTCCTTCATTAACTCAAAGACAACATCAGTATTAACATAAAGGACTCACTCTCCAGGTTTCCAGCCAGCAGGTAGAGCCAGGTGAGCAGGACGACGGCCGTTAGAGACGCCACCAGCAGCTTCAGGCGTCCGCGGCACAGCAGGTTCATGGTGGGGGGGGGGGGGGCGGCGGCAGTGCTGAGGGAGGGGGGTCGGGGAGGGGGGAAGGGGGAAGGAGGAGGAGGAGGAGGGAGGGGGAGGAAGGAGGGGGGGGAGGGGAGGGGGTTCAGGTAGGGCTCAGTCCTTCGTCGGGTCCCTGCAGCATCTTTTCACCTGAAGAGTCCAGCAGAAGAACATCAACCGTGTTAACATAGAAAACCTGAAGGAAGCTGGAACAGATTTTTTTTTTTTTTGTGTGTGTGTGATTCATTAATCCCAAAATGTAATTAGGCAGAAGAAGAAGCCCGAAGGAAAGGAGAAGCAGAGACAGAAGCTTTACGCTGAGTCTGGTTTTGGTTTCTGTCGACTCGTTGGATAAACACGGAGCTGGCAGCCGCCCTCCGTCTGACAGCCGAACAAAACTCTGACAAATGTTAGAGATTAATGACGGATTCAATAAACTGGCAGCTCCACAGTTACAGTATCAGACTCTCTCTCTCTGTTACAAAACCAGCATACAGCATACAGGGGTGTCAAACATGAGGCCCGTGGGCCAGATCCGGCCCGCCGAGGGGTCCAATCCGGCCCACTTTCCTTATTCCTCCCTTCCTTGCAAATTCCTTTCCTTCCTTCCTTCCTGTCTTCTTTTTCTTCCTTCCTTCTTTCAAGTCCTCTTTCTTTCTTCCCTTCCTTCCTTCCTTCTTTCCTTCTTTCCTGTCTTTCCTTCCTGTCTTCTCTTCCTTCTCCTCCTTCTTTTCCTTCCTTCCTTTCTGTCTTCTTTTTCTTCCTTCCTTCTTTCTTTCCATCTGTCCTTTCTTCCTTCCTTCTTTCAAGTCTTCTTTTTCTTCCTTCCTTCCTTCTTTTCTTTCCTTCCTTCTTTCTATCTGTCCTTCCTCCCTTTCTTCCTTCCTTCTTTCCTTCCATCTGTCCTTCTTTCAAGTCTTCTCTTTCTTCCTTCCTTCCTTCTTTTCTTTCCTTCCTTCTTTCTATCTGTCCTTCCTCCCTTTCTTCCTTCCTTCTTTCCTTCCATCTGTCCTTCTTTCAAGTCTTATTTTTCTTCCTTCCTTCCTTACTCCTTTCATTCCCTCCTTCTTTCCTCCCTCCCTCCCTTCTTCCTTCCTTCCGCCCTTTCCTTCCTCCCTCCTTCCTTCCATCCTTTCCTTCCTCCCTCCTTGCTTACTACTTTCTTTCCTTCCTTCCTTCCTGTCTTCTTTTTCTTTTTCAGTTTAGTTTTCAGTCATAAAACGTTAACTCTTTGGTCATCTGAGTAAAGTTTGTTTCAGGAAGAATCATCAGAAACTTTTCCATCATAATAAACTGAGCCAAATATTTTCCACTGGACCAAACTTCCCTTTTTTCTTTCCCCTCTGCCGTCTCACCTGCTGTGAGCTGACCGACAGACTCCTGATGTTACTGTGCAGCCGACTGGAAGGAATTAACTGGAAATGAACCAACTGGACGACTTACTGGTCTCCAGTATGTCTCTATTAATTAGAAGCAGATTAAGTTCTTACAGGAAACACAGAGCTTTCTATATGAGAGGACATATTTCTCTTCTTTGATGTCGAGCCAGAGGAAAATTATCAGGACTACCACACAAAAAAGAAGAGAGTATATCAGGGGTGTCAAACATGCGGCTCGTGGGCCAGATCCAGCCCGCCGAGGGGTCCAATCCGGCCCACTTTCCTTATTCCTCCCTTCCTTCCGTTCTTACTTCTTTTTCTTACTTCCTTCTTTCAAGTCCTCTTTCTTCCTTCCTTCCTTACTTCCTACCTTCCTTCCTTCCTGTCTTCTTTTTCTTCCTTCCTTCCTGTCTTTCATTCCTGTCTTCTCTTCCTTCTCCTCCTTCTTTTCCTTCCTCCCTTCCTGTCTTCTTTTTCTTCCTTCCTTCTTTCTTTCCATCTGTCCTTTCTTCCTTCCTTCTTTCAAGTCTTCTCTTTCTTTCTTCCTTCCTTCCTTCCTTCTTTTCCGTCCTTCCTTCTTTCTATCTGTCCTTCCTCCTTTTTAGTTTATTTGCTCGACAGAAACTAAACATCTGACTTAACCTTCAGATGACCAGGTGTGTGTTTTATTTTGAAAAGCACGCCGATGGGAGGAAACAGCGAGAGGAGAAACAGAAGAGAGTCAACCTTCAGAGTTTAAATAAAGGAACAATTCAAAGAGGACGAAGCGTTTAAAGAGCAAACAGACTTCCTGATGTCAGCGTGTGAATGTGAGCGTGACGTTCAGCTCTGAGAGACTCTGTCAGGACCAATCCTGCCTTTATGCTCTTTCTCTCTCTTTCTCTCTTTTCTTTCCTCCAGCAGCTGAGTCAGCTTCATGTTTGAAACACAGAAAACACAAAGATGATTGACAAAGAAAGAGGAGGAGAGGAAATGATAGAGGGGAAAATAGTAAAAGGAAATATATTGAGAGGAACTTGGAGGAAAGACAAATAAAAGGAAAGAAAGAAAGAGAAAGGAAAGTATATGAAAGAAATAAAAAGGAAAGCCAAATAAACAAAGGGATGAAGGAGATAAAGAAGAGAGGAAGAAGAAAGTATGGGAAGAGGAAAGAAAGGGAAAGCTAAGTAATGAAGAGGAGGAGAGGAAGAAAGGAAAAAGAGATGTTAAAGATAAAGAAAGGAAACTATAGGAAACGAGAGGAGAGGAAAGAAAGGAAAGAAGAGGTGAAGGAAGGGCAGTGAAATGAGAGGAGAGACAAAAACTGGGACGAGGAAAGACGAGAAGAGAAAAGAAAGGAAGGAAACGATTGGAAAGACGAGGAGAAGAAATGATAGCCGGAAAAGAAGGTAAGAAAGAAAGAAAGAGAAATGAAAGTATATAAGAAAAGGAGAAGAAAGTGTAGAGAGAAATGAAAAGGAAAGCCAAATAAATAAAGAGATGAAGGAGATAAAGAAGAGACAGGAAGAAGAGAGTATGGGAAGAGGAAAGGAAGGGAAAGTAATGAAAAGGAGGAGAGGAAGAAAAGAAAAAGAGGAAACAAGAGAAGAGGGAGAGGGGAGGAAAAGAAAGGAAAGAAGAAGTGAAGGAAGGACAGTGAGAGGAGAGACAAAAACTGGGACGAGGAGAAACCAGAGAAGAGGAGGAGGAAAAAAAGAGAAGAGCAAAGAAAAGAATGAAAGTAGAGGAAAGGAAAGAAAAGAGAGTGTTTTATTGGAGCTTTAACCTGATGTCAGGAGGATTTTATTTTTCTCAGGAAGTTAGAAATAGTAATGTAATATAACTACAGAAGAAAAGAAAGGGAGGAAAAAAGAGGAAAGAAAAGAAAAGACTGATTTTTGGACATTTTCTGATGAATTTAACCTGATTTCAGGAGGATTTTAAGTTCTCAGGAAGTTAGAAATACTTAATAAAATGTAATTAATAATTTACAAACTAGGTAACTAAGCAACAAACCAATTTAACTAACTAAGTAACTCATTCTGTTCTGGTCGGTCGGTCAACAGGAAAGGAGAGAGAGAGAGGAGGTTGAAATGAGCTCCATTAGATTATTATCACATATAAAGTCAAGCATTAAACCATCAGCAGGTTTATTAAGTTCATTTATCAGCAACACTAACATGTCAAAATGTAAAGAAGAAGTTAGAAATAGTAATGTAATATACTACAGATGCAAAGAAAAGGAGGAGAAAGGATGAAAGAAGAGGAAAGAAAAGAAAAGAGAGGGAGGGAAGGAAAGGAAGGAAGGGAGGGAGGGAGAAAAGGAAGGGACGGGACGAAGAAGAAAGGAAGGGAAGGGAGGAAGAAGGAAGGAAGGAAAGGAGGGAGGGAGGAGGGAGGGAGGGAGGAAGGAAAGAGGGAGGAAGGAAAGAAGAAGGAAGGAAAGGAGGGAGGAAAGAAGGAAGGTCGGAGGGAGGGAGAAAGGAAAAGATGAAGGAAAAAGGAAGGAAGGAAGTTTTTTCTGATGAGTTTAAACTGATGTCAGGAGGATTTTATTTTTCCTACGAAGTTAGAAATAGTAATGTAAAAGACGACAGAAGCAAAGAAAAGGAGGAAAAAAGGATGAAAGAAAAGAAAAGAATGTTTTACTGGAGCTTTTTGGTCATTTCAACTGATTTCAGGAGGATTGTATTTTTCTCAGGAAGTTAGAAATAGTTAATAAAAAGTGTTTCCTAGATGAGCTCAGACTGAACAGATACAGTGAAGTCTGAGGAGGAGGAGGGGGGGGGGGGTTGGGTAAAGGGGGTGGGGGGGTTAAAGTGATGTATGATAATGTAATTTAGAGGAGCGAGTGCTGCTGCTTCGGTTTCAGCTTCAGACTGAAGAGAAGAAGAGACGATGCTGATTATTATTATTAACACAATCATCAACCAGAGCTTCCTGCTTTAGAGATAAGAGATAAGAGAGGAGACGAGTAATCAACTCACACACATTAACACACTCTAACACACACACACACACACACACACACACACACACACACACACACACACACACACACACTGGTCAACTCGTTTCTGCTGTTAAATCTGAACTAAGTTTCTATTTCTGATCCATTAAAGGAAAATTCTGCCAATTTATTTTTAATATTATATTTTTCTTATTGTCATAAATCTCATGTTTGTATCATTTCATTGCTGACAAATGTATAAACTGGGTTAAAGCCACAGACTGTATAAAAGAAATGGACGTAACATCCGTGACGTCACCCATTGGTTTGTGGACTGCTGCTTGGAAGCCAATAGTTTCTTATCTAGGCAGCGCCATCTTGAAAATTTCAGGTGCATGCTGGGAAAAATAAAAACACAGATCCTACTTCAGGGGTGTCAAACATGCGGCCCGTGGGCCAGATCCGGCCCGCCGAGGGGTCCAATCCAGCCCACTTTCCTTATTCCTCCCTTTCTTCCATCTTCCCTTCCTTCCTTTCTGTCTTCTCTTTCTTTCTTTCTTCCTTCCTTCCTTCCTTCCTTCCTTCCATCTGTCCTTCCTCCCTTTCTTCCTTCCATCTGTCCTTCCTTCCTTCTTTCCTTTCTTCTATCTGTCCTTCCTCCCTTTCTTCCTTCCATCTGTCCTTCCTTCCTTCCTTCTTTCAAGTCTTCTTTTCTTTCTTTCCTTCCTTCCTTCTTTTAATGATCCGGCCCACGTGAGATTAAATTAGGCAGCATGTGGCCCTTGAATGAAAATGAGTTTGACACCCATGTTCTACTTATATGGGCATGAGGCGGGGCCATGGGCGGAGCAGGGAGGTTGCTATGGTTACGAGGGCTGGATCTCGAGGACATTGGCAATCAACCTGTCAATCAGGACGTAGCCACGCCCTAATGCATACCCTGCTTTATCGTCACATATAAAATCAGGGAGGCCAAAATGTCCCAAATGAACATCATACTGCATTGAAGAAGGCTTTAAACTAGCGATTGAGACCATAAACACATTTTGAAAACGTTTACTGAGGTTAGAAATCAAGTGAGAAGTTGGTGAATTCTCCATTGACTTGTATTAGGGCTGGGCGATATGGCCTTTTACTAATATCCCGATATTTTTAAGCCGTTTCACGATACACGATATATATCTCGATATTTTGCCTTAGCCTTGAATTAACACTTTGATGCATACAATCATGCCAGTATGATGATTCTACGTTTCTACATTAAAACATTGTTCATACTGCATTAATATATGCTGATTTTAAACATTCATGCCAAAAGCGTAAACAACTAAACAAATTCATCAAAACTGTATTTATTAAAGAGTTATTAAGCAGTGGCACAAACATGTCATTTCAAAACAAATAAAGTGTCTTTTATGCATGATGTAACTAATATGACACATCAAAATAACACTAAATTAAAGTGCACATTTTGTGCATAATGCCACAAAGATATTTTAAAAGAAAAATATGCACTTTTGCGCAGGGTGTCACTGAGATGACATTTCAAAACAACACTAAATTAAAGTGCACTTTTTTTACATAATGCCAGTACAATATTTAAACAAATGAATACAATAAAGTGCCTTTTTCTGCATCATGTCACTATTAAACATTTCAAACAACACTAAATAAAAGTGCACATTTTGTACATAATGCCACTAGGATATAAAGGTAGAGCTGTCTCTGTTAGGTAGATTATATCAAGTGTGTCGATGATCTTTCTGAATCCGGGCTTTTAACCACACTCACTGGGGCCATGTCTATCTCTGTGTGGTGGGTTACTGCGGACGTTATCTCCTTCTGTTTTTGACTATTTTAGTCGTATTGCTGTTCTGGAAAAAGAAGACGCCAGTTGCGTCAGTGCTGGTTGCTTCGGCACTTTCTTCAATATGTCACTGGCCGGAGATGTGCTCTTGCAGAGTTTCAAGCACACATGGTGATATAACTTTGCTGTACTACCAGCTTTTGTGGTGACGCTTTTATGACATACTTTACATATTACGGTTTGTTGTTCAACGTCCTCCCTCTTGTACCCAAACCACCGCCAGATGATGGATCCTGAATTGTTTTTTTTGGGAATTAAATCTCCCTCCTCCACCTGTCCATATCACCTGCTGCTCCCGCGACCTGAGATCGCTGCTACTGCTGCTACATGCTACCGGGCATATGACGTTGCACGCACAACAGAATGTGATGTACGTACCTAGGTGCGCTTGTTTTATCTCTCTGTGCGGAGAGATGAGAGAGTGAGAGAAACCTGTAGTTCAACGGGCCGCGACTAAAAACAAATTGAATGTATACTCGAATATTCACGATATAGTCATTTTCTACATCCCACAGAGAACAAGCCGCGATACATCGAGTATACTCGATATATCGCCCAGCCCTAACTTGTATAGAGACGGTCGCCCCCTGGTGGCCTTTTGATAGAATGCAGCTTTAAGTTACTTCCTGGTTGGCCTCATTTCAGAGGACCAGAACTCCCCGCCTGGTTAAATGAGACCCTGGACAGTACATAAAGGGTTACCTGGTTTATATATAAAGGGTTAACTGGTTTATATGTAAAGGGTTACCTGGTTTATATATAAAGGGTTACCTGGTTAATATAAAGGGTTACCTGGTTTATATATAAAGGGTTAACTGGTTTATATATAAAGGGTTAACTGGTTTATATATAAAGGGTTACCTGGTTTATATATAAAGGGTTACCTGGTTTATATATAAAGGGTTAACTGGTTTATATATAAAGGGTTACCTGGTTTATATATAAAGGGTTACCTGGTTTATATATAAAGGGTTACCTGGTTTATATGTAAAGGGTTAACTGGTCTATACGTAAAGGGTTAACTGGTTTATACGTAAAGGGTTAACTGGTTTATATATAAAGGGTTAACTGGTCTATACGTAAAGGGTTAACTGGTTTATATGTAAAGGGTTACCTGGTTTATATATAAAGGGTTACCTGGTTTATATGTAAAGGGTTAACTGGTTTATATATAAAGGGTTACCTGGTTTATATATAAAGGGTTAACTGGTCTATACGTAAAGGGTTAACTGGTTTATATATAAAGGGTTAACTGGTTTATATATAAAGGGTTAACTGGTTTATACGTAAAGGGTTAACTGGTTTATATATAAAGGGTTAACTGGTTTATATATAAAGGGTTAACTGGTTTATATATAAAGGGTTACCTGGTTTATATATAAAGGGTTAACTGGTTTATATGTAAAGGGTTAACTGGTTTATATATAAAGGGTTACCTGGTTTATATATAAAGGGTTAACTGGTTTATATATAAAGGGTTAACTGGTTTATATATAAAGGGTTAATTGGTTTATATGTAAAGGGTTACCTGGTTTATATGTAAAGGGTTAACTGGTTTATATATAAAGGGTTAACTGGTTTATATGTAAAGGGTTAACTGGTTTATATATAAAGGGTTACCTGGTTATATATAAAGAGTTACCTGGTTTATATGTAAAGGGTTAACTGGTTTATATATAAAGGGTTAACTGGTTTATATATAAAGAGTTACCTGGTTTATATATAAAGGGTTACCTGGTTTATATATAAAGGGTTACCTGGTTTATATATAAAGGGTTAACTGGTTTATATATAAAGGGTTACCTGGTTTATATATAAAGGGTTAACTGGTTTATATATAAAGGGTTAACTGGTTTATAATGAAACTTTGATGATGACTGGACAGAATATGCTGAGCTGTGATGTCTGAATATGAATATTACCTTTCAGTGAGATAGCAGACTCATAAAGATAGAGTGCTTATAAAAAAAACCTTTAACAACAATGACCAAGCACTTCAAAGTCTACAGCAGGGAGGTCAAACATGAGGCCCGTGGGCCAGAAACGGACCGCCAAGGAGTCCAATACAGCCCACTTTCCCTTCCTTTCTTCTTTTCCTTCCTTCCATCCTGTAATCTGTCCTTCCTTCCTCCCTTTCTTACTTCTTTGTTTCCTTGCCTCCATCGTTCCATCTTTCCTTCATCTTCTTTTCCTTTCTTCCTTTCCTTCCTTTCTTGTCTTCTTTTCATTCCTTCCTTTCCTTCCTTCCTTCATCTTCTTTTCCTTTCTTCCTTTCCTTCCTTCCTTCATCTTCTTTTCCTTTCTTCCTTTCCTTCCTTCCTTCATCTTCTTTTCCTTTCTTCCTTTCCTTCCTTATCTCTTTTCTTCCTTCCTTCATTCCTTGTCTTCTTTTCCTTTCTTCCTTTCCTCCCTAATCCCCTTTTGTTCCTTCTTCCCTTCCTTGCTTGTCTTCTTTTCCTTCCTTCCCTTTTGTCTTTCCTTCCTTATCCCTTTTCTTTCCTTCCCTTCCTATCACTTTTCCCTTCTTTCTTTCCTTCCTCCCTCCCTTCCCTTTCTTCCTTTCCTTCCCTCCTTTCTTTCCTTCTTAATCCCTTTTCCTTCTTTCCTTCCTTCCTTCCTTCCTTCTTTCTGTCTTTCCTTCCTATCACTTTTCCCATTTTTCCCTCCTCCCTCTCTTCCATCTTTTTATTGGCCCGGCCCAGGTGAGACGCCGACTTTAAACTTAGGGACCCTTCTCGTCTCTCATCAGTGTGTCAGGGTTAGTTTCAGCATCTTCTGCTTCTATATTTCTAAAAACCAGGCTCCTCTTTTCCTCTTTTCCTCTTTTCCCTTCCTGACTGACATCAGAGCTCTGCAGCAGCTTCTTAAAAACACTCTGTACTATCTGTATTACGCCTCTCAGCCGCCTCAGCACAGAGACAACTAATGATACTGTGAAGAGGAACCTGCAGGATTCATGATAATAAACCAAATGATGAGCATAAAGCAGCTCTTCACTCCTCCGGTTGGGCTCATGGATGTATCATAAGAGCAGATACTGGACCTAAAATAGCCTCCAATCAGTCCTATAAGAAGCACTCAGCTGCTGCTAACACCAAAGTTTCTATCTTTAGGGTTTACTACTGAGGTATTCGGCCCTCTGCACATGCTCAGTAGAGTGTCCTGCTCGGCCCTCAGGCTTTACATTGTGATGACGTCACAGGTTTTTAAAAAAGTCATAACCTAGAGGTGTCAAACTCATTTTCATTCAAGGGCCACATACACAACAATTTGATCTGATGTGGGCCGGATCATTAAAAAGATGGAAGGAAGGAAGAAGGGAGGGAAGGAAGGAAGGAAGGACAGATGGAAGGAAGGACAGAAGGAAGGAGGGACAGATGGAAGGAAAGACAGAAGGAAGGAAGGACAGAAGGAAGAAAGGAAGGAAGGACAGATGGAAGAAAGGACAGAAGGAAGAAAGGAAGGAAGGGCAGATGGAAGAAAGGAAGGAAGGACAGAAGGAAGAAAGGAAGAATGGACAGATGGAAGGAAGGAGAGAAGGAGGAATAGGAGGCAGAAAGGAAGGAAGGACAGATGGAAGGAAGGACAGAAGGAAGAAAGGAAGGAAGGGCAGAAGGAAGAAAGGAAGGAAGGGCAGATGGAAGAAAGGAAGGAAGGGCAGGTGGAAGAAAGGAAGGAAGGACAGAAGGAAGAAAGGAAGGAACGAAGGACAGAAGGAAGAAAAGACAGAAGGAACGAAGGACAGAAGGAAGAAAAGACAGAAGGAAGGAAGGACAGAAGGAAGATAGGGAGGAAGGAATGAAGGAAGGAAAGGTGGAAGGAAGGAAAAGAATACAGGAAGGAAAGATGAAAGGAAGGAAGGAAAGAAGGAAAAAAAGACAGGAAGGAAAGTGGGCCGAATTGGACCCCTCAGTGGGCCAGTTCTGATTTAAAGGGAAAGTTCCCCCAAATTATGAAAACTGAATTTGAGGCTCAGTAAGATTTGAATTCGTACGTGTTTAATGTCTGAACGAGTCATCAGAGTCTCAGTCTGTCTGTTTTCTCTCCTCCTGTTCTGCTTTATTATTTCCTGCTTTTTGTTTTTTTTAAATGTGAGTGGTTTCAGGTCAGAGACGCTGGCAGCGTATAATCTGAGGTACTGTGGCAGAGCCGAGGTCAGGAGCGCTTCTTTGTGATTTATCAGAGTAAGCTGAGGTGGGATTAGTAGGTTAGTGACCCGGCTTCACCTTTTCATTTCATTTCCCTTCCTCTCAGTCACACAGATACAGGCTGGAAACCACAATGATACTCTCTCCCTCTCTCTCTCTCTCTCTCTCTCTCTCTCTCTCTCTCTCTCTCTCTCTGTCTGTGTGTGTGTCTCTCTCTCTGTGTCTCAGTGTCTCTCTCTCTCTCTCTGTGTCTCAGTGTCTCTCTCTCTGTGTCTCACTCTCTCTCTATGTCTCTTTCTTTATCTCTCTCTCTCTGCGCCCCCTGTCTGTCTCTCTCTCTCTCTCTCACTCACTCACTCTCTCACTCACTCACTCACTCACTCACTCTCTCTCTCTGTCTCCCTCTCTCTCTATGTCTCAATGTCTCTCTCCCTCTCTCTCTATGTCTCAGTGTCTCTCCCCCTCTCCCCCTCTCCCTCTCTCTCTCTCTCACTCTCACTCTCTCCCCCCCCCTCTCTCTCTCTCTCTATGTCTCAGTGTCTCTCTCTCTCTCTCTCTCCTCAAAAATGCCTCAAACACTGATTCACAAAATCCAAAATGGCTGAAAAGAATAAATTGTTTAAATGTGGAAGCAAAGGAGCAAAGTTTTGTGAATGTTCTGGCATCCTGAAGTTAAATAAAAAGCCTGTATTATGTCCAGAATGACGAGAGCAATGATCACATCGGATTTCATGAGCATCAAAGCATCTTTATCCCAACATAGCCCTGCGTTAGTCGCCACACTTGAGTCCAGAAACTACAGAACATTTAAATTCTCACCAGTTCTGATGTATTTCACAATTTTCGTACATTTTCGAGCATCATAAGCCCTTTATAAATGCCTCAAACATGTTCGTAAAATGAAAATTGACTCACAAAATCTCAAAATCTCTTTTTCGCATCCTAAAGGCCTCAAACGTGTTTGTAAAATAAAAATATCTGAATCAAGAAATCCAAAATAGCTGATTTACTGTTGGACAAAAAAGAAAAGGAAAGAAAACCTGCTTTATCTCCAAAATGAATGAATGAATGAACTTCATGAGCATCAAAGCAACTTTATCCCAACATAACCCTGCGTTAGGGGGCGCTAGAGAGCCTGCTGGCAATTTTGGTACATTTTCAAGCATTATAAGCCCTTCAAAAATGCCTCAAACATGTTCGTAAAATGAAAATTGAATCACAAAATCTAAAAATGGCTCAAGAAACAGTTCAAACATGAGTGCTCTCGCATCCTAAAGGCCTCAAACGTGTTCGTAAGATGAAAATAAATGACTTACGAAATCCTAAATAGTTGATTTACTCAACAAAGAAACTGCATTAGGGCATTGACCCCACTGAATTTCATGAGCATTAAAGCAACTTTATCCCAGCATTGCTCTACGTTAGGGGGCGCTAGAGAGCCTGCTGGTTACACTCAAACCAATACACAACATAACACTGCATTTCTCACCAGTTCTGATGCATTTTTGACAATTTTCGTACATTTTCAAGCATCTTAAAGTCCCTCAAAAATACCTCAAACTCCCCCCCCCAATACCTTCCTGCATTAGGGGCGCGGTAAAGCCTGTTAGCCACGCTCGAGCCCAATTCTGACCCATTATCAACCAATTTTCATCCGTTTTCAAGCATCTAAAGTCCCTCAGAAATGCCTCAAACTTTCCCCCCCATACCTCCCTGCTGTAGGGGGCGCTATAGACCCTGTTAGCCATGCTTGAGCCCAGTTCTGACCCATTATCATCCAATTTTCATACATTTTCAAGCATCTAAAGCCCTTCAGAAATGCCTCAAACTTCCCCGCCAAATACCCCCCTGCATTAGGGGGCGCTATAGAGCCTGTTAGCTACACTCCAGCCCAGTTCTGACCCATTATCAACCAATTTTCGTACATTTTCAAGCATCACAAAGTCCCTCAAAAATACCTCAACCTTTACCCCCCATACCTCCCTGCATTAGGGGGCACTGTAGACCCTGTTAGCCATGCTTGAGCCCAGTTCTGACCCATTATCAACCAATTTTCATACATTTTCAAGCATCTAAAGCCCTTCAGAAATGCCTCAAACTTTCCCCCCTAATACCTCCCTGCATTAGGGGGCGCTATAGACCCTGTTAGCCACGCTTAAACCCAGTTCTGACCCATTATCAACCAATTTTTGTATGATGTGGAAGACACTAGAGAACATTTCAATTCTCACCAGTTCTGATGCATTTCCGTCAATTTTCGTACATTTTAAAGCATCATAAAGTCCCTCAGAAATGCCTCAAACTTTCCCTCCCATACTTCCCTGCTGTAGGGGGCGCTATAGACCCTGTTAGCCATGCTTGAGCCCAGTTCTGACCCATTATCATCCAATTTTCATACATTTTCAAGCATCTAAAGCCCTTCAGAAATGCAATGACGCGGAAGACACTACAGAACATTTCAATTCTCACCAGTTCTGATGCATTTCCGACAATTTTCATACATTTTCAAGCATCTCAAGCGGCTCAAAAATGCCTCAAACGTGTTCGTAAAATGAAAATTGACTCACAAATTCTCAAAATGGCTCAAGAAATAGTTCAAACATGAGTGCGGAGTTTTGTATTGGTTTTTTTTCGCAATTCTCACCAGTTCTGATGAATTTTTGACAATTTTCGTACATTTTCAAGCATCTTAAAGTCCCTCAAAAATACCTCAAACTTCCCCCCCCAATACCTTCCTGCATTAGGGGCGATGTAGACCCTGTTAGCCACGCTTGAGCCCAGTTCTGACCCATTATCAACCAATTTCATACGTTTCCAAGCATCTAAAGCCCTTCAGAAAAGCAATGACGGGGAAGACACTACAGAACATTTCAGTTCTCACCAGTTCTGATGTGTTTTGACACATTTCGTACATTTTCGAGCATCTCAAGTGGCTCAAAAATGCCTCAAACATGTTTTCGTAAAATGAAAATTGACTCACACAATCTCAAAATGGCTCAAGAAATAGTTCAAACATGGGTGCAGAGTTCTGTCAATTCTCACCAGTTCTGATGCATTTTGACAATTTTCATACATTTTCAAGCATCTAAAGCCCTTCAGAAATGCCTCAAACTCCCCCCCTCATACCTCCCTGCTGTAGGGGCGCTATAGACCCTGTTAGCCACGCTCGAGCCCAGTTCTGACCCATTATCAACCAATTTTCATACATTTCCAAGCATCTAAAGCTCTGCAGAAAAGCAACGACGCGGAAGAATAATCCCAACAAAAACCACGAGATTCTTCACTTCAAGGCTTTAAAAGATCTAAAAGCAGAAACTACTGAAGCAGATCAGTAGCTTTCTTTTTTAAAAAGGACATCCGGATACACATCAATAAAAAAGAAAAAGAAAAAGCAGCAGCAGCAGCTCCTCCTGTCGTACTCTGAAGCAGACAGGTGTAAAGACGCTGTGTAATATCGTCTCAAAGGCAGACTGATAAATAAAAAGAAGAGAGAGAGAAGCTTTGATGAATGAACAGAGAGAGAGAAAACAGAGACAATACAAAGTCAAAGAGAGGAGGATTCACTCTGCACTCCAAACACACGCTGACTGCAGGAGGACAGGACGAGGACATACCCAACATACCTCTAAAACACGCACTGATAAACAAGTTTCATCCACTCCTACACACTCCTCCACACTTCTCCCTTCTCCACTCACACCTTCTTCTCTTTTTCTAAATCAAACAAGAAACAAAAAAGAAAAGAAAAGCTTTAAAAAGAAAGACTAAAAGACTCTGAAACGCCGTCTGACTCATGCATGCATATAAAAAGTGACCTTTGCTCTCTCTCTCTCTCTCTCTCTCTCAATGTCTCTCTCTCTCTCTCTCTGTCTCTCTCTCTCTCTCTCTCTCTCTGGTCTCTCTCTCTCTCTCTGTGTCTCTCTCTCTCTCTCTGTGTCTCTCTCTCTCTCTCTCTCTCTCTGGGTCTCTCTCTCTCTCTCTGTGTCTCTCAGTGTCTGTCTCTCTCTCTCTCTCTCTCTCTCTCTCTCTGTGTCTCTCTCTCTCTCTCTCTCTCTGGGTCTCTCTCTCTCTCTCTGTGTCTCTCAGTGTCTGTCTCTCTCTCTCTCTCTCTCTCTCTGGGTCTCTCTCTCTCTCTCTCTCTGTGTGTCTCTCTCTCTCTCTCTCTCTCTCAATGTGTCTCTCTCTCTCTTTCTCTCTCTGTCTCTCTCTCTCTCTCTCTGTATCTCTCTCTCTCTCTCTCGTTGCCGTCCTACCTGGATATTTCCTTTCAGCGTGACTTTAAACATGTGAGTCCGAGTCCGTAGCTCCTTCCTCTCCTTCCTCTCCCTCCTCTCTTTTAATCCTCCTCTTTCACGGCTCCCCGACAATAAACTCCACGGCTCTTTTCTTTCTGTCTCTGAAGACTTTTGTCCCAATTCTTCAACCTCTGTCGCAGCTCCATGCCCTCCTTTCCTTTCCTTTCCTTTCCCTTTCCCTCCCACTGCTCTTCCTCCTCCTCCTCCTCCTCCTCCTTCTAGTGCGCAAACATGCCATAAATCGCCTGCACCTCTGAGGGAAAGGCTCTGATTTCAGCCCCCCCCCTCCTCCTCCTCCTCCTCCTCCTCCTCCTCCTCCGTAACGCTCCGTCAGGCAGATGGAAGGAGAAAGGTGGAAAGAGGAGAAATAACAGAGTGAAAGGAGCAGTGTCACCTTACATACTGTCCCAAATAATAGAGAGGAGCTTTGTGAGGGGTTTTTTTTTTTTTTTTTTTTGCTGTGGAATGCAAAAGAACGAGAGAGGGGAGGAAAAAAAAGAAGAAGAGGAGTTTGGCTTCAGTTGTTCAGGGAGGGTGAAAAAAGAAAACATGTTTGCAGAGTTTCGTTCACTTTAAACTAATAAAATCACCTGCAAGTAACCAATAATCTCTATTACTCCTACCGGAGTAATAGGCGGAGGAGCTTTATTTAATATAAAAGTTATAATATAAGATCATGCCAAACTAGTTGATATGGTGGAAGGAAGGAAGGAAGGAAGGAAGGAAGGAAGGAAGGAAGGAAGGAAGGAAGGAAGGAAGGAAGGAAGGTGTTTTATTGACTATTTACTGTTTTTAAGCAACGTTGAATTATTTGGTACAAAGTTTTTATGGTTACACCACTTAGACATTTTTACCATAATCCTCTAATATATTCTCTCTAAATGGATTAAAAGCATGCTGGGTCCACAAAGCAAATGAAGCAAATTTGAACAAAGTTAAATGATGCTAGCTACTTATTGATGATGACTTAGCTTGTAGTGGTTGGTTGTTTTTTTTGGCCCCCCCAATGGAAGGATTATATGGTGTTGTAAAGTCATTTTAGGTAAAGTATTAACAATAGGATGGTTCATGTTAAGTCATTTTGGATGAGGTGCTAGGAATCAGTCTCTGTGGAGAGACATACGATGGATTTCTTGGGTTTTTCTTGCAATAAATCACTTCAATTCTCCACGTTGATGCATAAAAGTCTGATTTTGACACTTATAATGTGTTTTTAACCAATCGACCGTCCAAAATCCTTCCTGTCATACCACCAAAAGCTTCAAATCCTCACATTTGACCGGCTGTAATCGTCAAATGTTTGGAGTTTTTCTTCCTTATCTGACAAAACCAACCTTTATTACTACTGTAGTACAAACCTTCCTTCCTTCCATCTTTCTTTCCTTCCTTCCTTCCTTCTCTGCTTACTTCCCTCCTTTCCTTCCTTCTTCATCTTGCCAACTCTTATCTATCACTGATGGTAATACATATGACAGTTTTGGGTATTTAAGGTCAAGAGAGAGATTCAGCTCTTTAGTTTTAATGCTAACTGGACTCTTCCTCCCTTCCTTTCCTTCTTTCCTCCCTCCTTCCTTCCTTTCCTTATTCTCCTTCTTCTTTTAATGCTAACTGGACTCTTCCCCCCCCCCCCCCCCCTCCTTCCTTCCTTTCCTTTCCTAACTGGACTCTTCCTCTGTGTTGACCTGTTGTCTTTATGAACTCAGCACAGAGTCGATCTCATCAGAGAGCTGCAGCCAGAGTCACGTCAGGACCTCTGGTTTTTACTGTTCCTTCCTTCCTTCCTTCCTTCCTCCCTCCTTCCTTCCTTCTTTCCTTACTCCCTTCCTTCCTCCCTCCCTCCTTCCTTCCTTCCTTCCTCCCTCCCTCCCTTCCTTCCTACCTTCCTTCTTTCCTTCCTCCTTTCCTTTCTCCCTCCCTCCTTCCTTCTTTCCTTCCTCCCTCCCTCCTTCATTCCTTCCTCCCTCCCTTCCTACCTTCTTTCCTCTCTCCTTTCCTTCCTTCTTCATCCCTTCCATCCTTCTTTCCTCAGTCCTTTCCTTCCTTCTTCCCCCTTCCTTTCTCCCTCATTTCCTTCCTTCTTTCCTCCCTCCTTTCCTTCCTTCTTCATCTCTCCCATTCTTCTTTCCTTCCTCCTTTCCTTCCTTCTTTCCTCCCTCCCTTTCCTTCCTTTCCTTCTTCTTTTAATGCTACCTGGAGAGCTTCTGTGAATCAAAGTAAAGCTGAAGTAGAGTTGAGTGGACGGAGGTTTAACATGGAAGAGAACAAACCAGCTGATTTAATAAGAGCATGAAAACATTACATTATTGCTAAATTTAGCATGTGAGCGGGTTTTATTAGAGCACAGCTGCAGCGCTCAAACATTTCATTTCCTTATAAAATTACAGATGATTATAGAGCTCGGCCGTCTGTCCGAGCTCGGCAAAATAAAAGCTACAAGAAGAAAGTTTCACTTCCTGAAGACAAAGAATCTAGAAATCCTCATAAATAGATGTTTGACTATAAAGAACATTATTAACAGGACATGAAAGCTGCTGTCTGATGGACTGAAAGTGAAAGTGAAAGAGAGAGAAAGAGGGAGGGAGGGAGGAAAGGAAGGAAGGAAGGAAGGAAGGAAGGAGGGAAGGAAGGAAGGAAAGAAGAAAGGGAGGAAAGAGAGAGGAAGGAAAGAGAGAGAAAGAAGGAAGGAAGAACAGGCGTAAGGAAGGAAAGAAGGAACAGTCCATGACCACGCTGAATAATAGAAACAGACGTAACATCCGTGACGTCACCCATTGGTTTGTGGACTGCTGCTCGGAAGCCAATAGTTTCTAATCTAGGCAGCGCCATCTTGAACATTTCAGGTGCATGCTGGGAAAAATAAAAACACGGATTCTACTTATATGGGCATGAGGCGGGGCCATGAGCGGAGCGGGGAGGTTGCTATGGTTGCGAGGGCTGGATCTGGAGGACATTGGTCAATCAACCTGTCAATCAGGACGTAGCCACGCCCCCTAATGCATACCCTGCTTTATCATCACATATAAAATCAGGGAGGCCAAAATTCCTTCCTCTCGTCCTTCCTTCTTTCCTCCCTTCGTCCCTCCCTGCCTTCCTTCTTCCTCCCTCCTTTCCTTCATTCTTCCTCCCTTCCTTCCTTCTTTCCTTCCTCCCTTCCTTCCTTTTTTCCTCCCTTCGTCCCTCCCTCCCTTCCTTCTTCCTCCCTTCCTTCCTTCTTCCCTCCCTTCCATCCTTCTTCCTCCCTTCCTTCCTTCTTTCCTCCCTTCCTTCCTTCTCTCCTCCCTTCCGTCCTTCCCTCCCTCCTTCCTTCCTTCCTTCCTCCCTCTCTTCCTTCCTTCTTTCCTCCCTTCCTTCCTCCCTCTTTCCTTCCTTTCTAACTTTTTCCTTCTAACTTTTCCTTCCTCCCTTCCTTCCTTCTTCCCTCCCTCCCTTCCTTCTTCCCTCCCTTCCATCCTTCTTCCTCCCTTCCTTCCTTCTTTCCTCCCTTCCTTCCTTCCTTCTTTCCTCCCTTCCTTCCTTCTCTCCTCCCTTCCGTCCTTCCCTCCCTCCTTCTCTTCCTTCCTTCTTTCCTCCCTTCCTTCCTTTCTAACTTTTTCCTTCTAACTAACTTTTTCCTTCCTCCCTTCCTTCTTTCCTCCCTTCTTTCCTCCATTGCATCCTTCCTTCCTTCGTCTTTCTTTCCTCCTTCCTTCCGTCTTTCTTTCCTCCCTTCCTTCCTCCCTTCCTTCCGTCTTTCTTTCCTCCCTTCCTTCCTCCCTTCCTTCCGTCTTTCTTTCCTCCCTTCCTTACTTCCTCCCTTCCTTCCTTTAATCCCATGTATTGATCAGATCTGTGCTTTTTAAACCCTGATGATGTAGAATATGAGCAGTAAAGGGTTAAAGGGAGATTCTGCTTCTTTTTTTTTTTTTTTGCTGATCCCTCCATCTCGTTGCCGTGGCAGCTGCTGGTCTGACTCAGCAGGTTTTTTTCAGGATGATCAATCAAACACGTTGATTTAAAAGTCATTTCTGTCAACGGACAAAAAACAATGTACAGCTGCAAACATCAATCAGCTGATCTTAACTCTGACTACAAAGATCTGACTGAAACCAGCCTGTCAATAACTAACTAGTTATTTTATTCATCTGGCGAATTCCCTTCCTTCCTTTCTGTCTTCTTCTTTTCTTCCTTCCTTCCTTCCTTCTTTTTCTTCCTTCCTTCCCGTCTTATTTTTCTTCCTTCCTTCTTTCAAGTCCTGTTCCTTCCTTCCTTCTTTCTTTCCTTCCTTCCCGTCTTCTTTTTCTTCCTTCCTTCGTTTCTGTCTTCTTTTCCTTCCTTCCATCTTTTTCTTCCTTCCTTCCTTCCTTCCTTCCTTCCTTCCTTCCTTCCTTCCTTCCTTCTTTTTCTTCCTTCCTTCTTTCAAGTCCTCTTCCTTCCTTCCTTCCTTCCTTCTTTTTCTTCCTTCCTTCTTTCAAGTCCTCTTCCTTCCTTCCTTCCTTCCTGTCTTTCATTCCTTCTCCTCCTTCTTTTCCTTCCTTCCCTCCATCCTTCCTCCTTCCTTCCTTCCTCCTTTCTTTCCTTCCTTCTTACTCCTTTCTTTCCTTCCTTCTTTCCTTCCATCTGTCCTTCCTCCCTTTCTTCCTTCCTTCTTTCCTTCCATCTGTCCTTCCTCCCTTTCTTCCTTCCTTCCATCTGTCCGTTCGTTCGTTCGTTCCTTCCTTCCTTCCTTCCTTCCTTCCTTCCTTCCTTCCTTCCTTCTTTTTAAAGATCCGGCCCACCTGAGATCAAATTAGGCAGTATGTGGCCCTTGAATTTAGTTAATTAATTTATATACGACTTTAGGGCTGAATAGAAGCTTAAATTCTTAAATTTAACTTTACATCAGTGTCATTATTGGAGCAGACAGATTATTTAGATTATTTTACTGTAAAAAGGGATTTAGGAAGTTAAAAAGCAACATATATAATAATCATAAAATCAGTTTCTGAGGATGATTCTTTTCCTCGCTGGAGCTCAAATTCACATTATCGTCACAAAAGGAAAAACAGGAAGTTTAAATCCAGAGCTCTACTTCCCAACACGGACTAATCCACATGTCAGGAGTCACTGTTTAACCTCCAGTTAACTCATCTCTCTTAAATCTGCCTCCGGGGTTTCATTTATAACCCAGCCTGGAAACAGATCCTGTTAGTTCCTGCGTCGAGGAGCGTTTGATCCTGTGACTCACACACACACACACACACACACACACACACACACACACACACACACACACACACACACACACACACACCACACACACACACACACACACACACACACACACACACACACACACACACACACACACACACCTCTCCACCTCACACACCTCTCCACCTTTTCTTTCTTTTTTTTCTTTTGCGTGGGCGCCGTAAAACAAACACACCTGGAGTACCTGCAGAAGTCAGAGCGCCGCCGCCGCCGCTGCTGCTATCTGTTATCTGCTCGTAGCTTTGTGTGATTTAATCCAAACTGAGTCACCCCCCCTCCTCCCCCCTTCACCCCCCCCCCCCTCCTATTGTTTTACTGCAGCCTGGAGGCATGAAGGCATGAAGGTAAGTTGCATATTAACAAATGTAATAGTGAGAGGAGCAAGCGATGTAATTACAGAGTACAACAAGCTGCTCTGGAAGCGGTCGCTACATGCCTGAGCTAACAACACTCAGCTGATACATGCTCCATCACCACCACTAGCAGCTCTTATCTCTCCTCCTCCTCTTCCTCCTCCTCTTCCTCCTCCTCCTCCTCCTCCTCCTCCTATCTGACAACATGTTGGGTCCAGAAACCAGAGAAATACACCAAAAGAAAAGACAGAAGGAAGGAGGGAGGGAGGGAGGGAGGAGGGAGGGAGGAAGGGAGGAAGAAGGAAGGAAAGCAGGGAGGAAGGAAAGGAAAGGAGGGGGGGAGGGAGGAAGGAAGGAGGGAAGGAAGGAAAGGAGGGATGAAGGAAGGAAAGACAGAAGGAAGGAAAGGAGGGAGGAAGGACGGGAGGAAATAAGGAAAGGAAGGAAGGGAGGGAGAAGGAAGGAAAGACAGAAGGAAGAAGAAAGGAGGGAGGAAGGAGGGGAGGGGGAGGAAAGGAAAGAAGGAAGGAAGGAAGAATGGATGGGAGGAGGCAAGGAGGAAGGAAAGGAGGGAGGAAGGAGGGAAGGGAGGAAGAAGGAAGGAAAGGAGGGAGGGAGGGAGGAAGAAGGAAGCAAAGCAGGGAGGAAGGAAGGAAGGAGGAAGAAGGAAGGAAAGGAGCGGGGGAGGAAGGAAGGAGGAAAGGGAAAGGAAAGAAGGAAGGAAGGAAGAATGGATGGGAGGAGGCAAGGAGGAAGGAAAGGAGCATGAAGGCATGAAGGTAAGTTGCATATTAACAAATGTAATAGTGAGAGGAGGAAGCGGTCGCTACATGCCTGAGCTAACAACACTCAGCTGATACATGCTCCATCACCACCGCTGCACCTCTTATCTCTCCTCCTCCCTCTTCCTCCTCCTCCTCCTCCTCCTCCTCCTCCTCTCTGGAAACAACACACTCTCTCTGTCTGAAGTCGTAGCCTGAGGGAAGGAAACTCAACCTTCCTCACACACGAGTAACGCTGTAATGTAAACTGTGTGCAGAGCTCCAGGTGACTTCATTTTCTACCTCACTGCAGATTGTTCCAGGTAGATTTTTTTTTGTGGGGGGGGGGGGGGGGGGGGGGGGGGCAGATCACACCCTCGATTACCTCACCCACTGCGAGTTTACACAGATTTCTGCTCCCTATTTAAACCAACTTCTTTTCCATTAGCCTCCATCAGATAAAGTGTTTGTTACTGAAAAGCTGGAACATGATACGGGAGGTTAATGTCTTTTTCTTTTATCAGCTAATTATTCACTGATACTGATTCTACTGGACAGTTTTTAAAAGGACGAGTCTCAAATCTCTTCTTCTGTTGATACTCTTCTTAATACTCTGAGTGCATACGTTTCGGTCACACTGAGCCTGATTGCATCCTGATACTCAACACAAGACTCTTAATAACAACTCTCATACAGCACTATGTAACTATGGACACTTCTCTTAAAATTTAAAAGCAAGTTGAAGCCATGACTTTTGACTTGAGGGCAGCATTTACATAAGTTTACCTCAAGTTTTGGCACTTTAACCATATCAAACGTATAAACTGTTCTTACTCTTCTTCATATTTTGAGGTCCTAAGTTTCAGTCACACTGAGCCTGATTGCATCCTGATACTCAACACAAGACTTTGGCACTTTAACCATATTTAAAATCATAACTGCATATAAATGATAGTCACAAAAAGCTTGTTATGTCCCATGTAAGATCCAAAACCTTCATACCTACAATACATTACAACATCATTTCTGTATTAATAAGAGCAGTTACATCTACAGTGTATAACCAGGACTGTGTCTCAAATCTCTTCTTCTGTACTTATACATATTTGGAGGTCCTAAGTTTCGGTCACACTGAGCCTGATTGCATCCTGATACTCAACACAAGACTCTTAACAACAACTCTCATTAGCTTCCTGTTAAATGTTAAAGTCTCCTTCTTATCTAACTTATAAACACTAAGTAAGCAACACAGTGTATATTTTTCTACTCAAATCCAAAGTTTTAGAGCAGATTGAAGCCATGACGTTTGATTTGAGGGCAACATTTACATAAGTTTACCTCAAGTTTTGGCCCTTTAACCAAAATCACAAAAAGCTTGTTATGTCCCATGTAAGATCCAAAACCTTCATAATTACAATACATGATCATCCTGTCTGTATTAATAACCAACACTGTGTCTGGAATCTCTTCTTCTGTACTTATACATATTTGGAGGTCCTAAGTTTCGGTCACACTGAGCCTGATTGCATCCTGATACTCAACACAAGACTTTGGCACTTTAACCATATTTAAAATCATAACTGTATATAAATGATAGTCACAAAAAGCTTGTTATGTCCCATGTAAGATCCAAAACCTTCATAACTATAATACATGAACATCCTTTCTGTATTAATAACCAACACTGTGTCCGAAATCTCTTCTTCTGTACTTATACATATATTTTTAGGCCATAAGTTTCGGTCACACTGAGCCTGATTGCATCCTGATACTCAACACAAGACTCTTAACAACAACTCTCATTAGCTTCCTGTTAAATGTTAAAGTTTCCTTCTTCTCTAACTTATAAACACTAAGTAAGCACACAGTGTATATTTTTCTACTCAAATCCAAAATTAAAGAGCAGGTTGAAGCCCTGACTTTTGATTTGAGGGCAACATTTACATAAGTTTACCTCAAGTTTTGGCCCTCTAACCAAAATCACAAAAAGCTTGTTATGTCCTATTTAAGATCCAAAACCTTCATAACTACAATACATGAACATCCTGTCTGTGTTAATAACCAACACTGTGTCTGAAATCTCTTCTTCTGTACTTACTGTAATACATATTTGGAGGTCATAAGTTTCGGTCACACTGAGCCTGATTGCATCCTGATACTCAACACAAGACTTTGGCACTTTAACCATATTTAAAATCATAACTGTATATAAATGATAGTCACAAAAAGCTTGTTATGTCCCATCTAAGATCCAAAACCTTCATAACTACAATACATGAACATCCTTTCTGTATTAATAAGAGAAGTGACATCTTCAGTGTGTAACCAGGACTGTGTCTCAAATCTCTTCTTCTGTTCTTACACTACTTAATATTTGGAGGTCCTAAGTTTCGGTCACACTGAGCCTGATTGCATCCTGATACTCAACACAAGACTCTTAACAACAACTCTCATTAGCTTCCTGTTAAAGTCTCCTTCTTATCTAACTTATAAACACTAAGTAAGCACACAGTGTATATTTTTCTACATAAATCCAAAATTTTAGAGCAGGTTGAAGCCATGACGTTTGACTTGAGGGCAGCATTTACATAAGTTTACCTCAAGTTTTGGCACTTTAACCAAAATCACAAAAAGCATGTTATGTCCCATGTACGATCCAAAACCTTCATAGCTACAATACATGAACATCCTGTCTGTATTAATAACCAACACTGTGTCTGAAATCTCTTCTTCTGTACTTATACATATTTTGAGGTCATAAGTTTTGGTCACACTGAGCCTGATTGCATCCTGATACTCAACACAAGACTTCAACCATATTAAACGTATAAAATCATAACTGTATATAAATGATAGTCACAAAAAGCATGTTATGTCCCATGTAAGATCCAAAACCTTCATGAACATCATTCCTTACTAATAAGAGCAGTTACATCTACAGTGTGTAACCAGGACGGTGTCTTAAATGTATTTTATTTATTTTAAAGGGTTTAGAAATCAGAGACAATGCACATTAATAAAACATTTTAACACAATGTAAACATGCCAGAATGAGCCAGAAGGACTGGACTGATGTTAAATAATCACCTTAAAGGAATAAAGACTAAAAAAATCTCTTCTTCTGTTCTTACTCTTCTTAATATTTTGAGGTCATAAGTTTCGGTCACACTGAGCCTGATTGCATCCTGATACTCAACACAAGACTCTTAACAACATCTCTCATTAGCTTCCTGTTAAATGTTAAAGTCTCCTTCTTATCTAACTCATAAACACTAAGTAAGCACACAGTGTATATTTTTCTACTCAAATCCAAAATTAAAGAGCAGATTGAAGCCATGACGTTTGATTTGAGGGCAGCATTTACATAAGTTTACCTCAAGTTTTGGCCCTCTAACCAAAATCACAAAAAGCATGTTATGTCCTATTTAAGATCCAAAACCTTCATAACTACAATACATGAACATCCTGTCTGTATTAATAACCAACACTGTGTCTCGAATCTCTTCTTCTGTACTTAAACATATTTTGAGGTCACACTGAGCCTGATTGCATCCTGATACTCAACATGAGACTCTTAACAACAACTCTCATTAGCTTCCTGTTAAATGTTAAAGTCTCCTTCTTATCTAACTTATAAACACTAAATAAGCACACAGTGTATATTTTTCTACTCAAATCCAATAAAAAGGAAAACCAGTATTGTGTTTTGATAATCACTGTTGTCCAAAAACCTTTTAACCCTTGTGACCCCGTCTCTTTTGACTGTTCCTTCTTTCCTTCCTTCACCCCTCCTTTTTAATTTTTCCTCCCTTCTTTCTTTGCTCCCTCCTCTCATTCCTTCCCTTCCTCCTTCCCTTCCTCCTCTCCTTCCTTCCTCCTCTCCTTACTTCCTTCCTCTTTTACTCCCTCCTTTCCTTCCTTCCTCCTCTCCTTACTTCCTTCCTCTTTTACTCCCTCCTTTCCTTCTTTCCTTCCTTCTTCATTCCTTCCTTCCTCCCTTCATTCCTCCTGTCCTTCCTTCCTCCCTTCTTCCTTTCCTCCCTTCCTTCCCTCCTTCCTTCCTTCCTTCCTCCCTTCCTTCCTCCTTTCCTTCCTCCCTTCCTTCCTCTTTTCCTGCCTTCCTTCCCTCCTTCCTACCTTCCTCCCTTCTTTCTTTGCTCCCTCTTCCTTCCTCTTTTACTCCCTCCTTTCCTTCCTTCCTTCCTTCCTCATTCCTTCCTTCCTCCCTTCATTCCTCCTGTCCTTCCTTCCTCCTTTCCTGCCTTCCTTCCTTCCTTCCTTCCTTCCTTCCTTCCTTCCTACCAAGCACCACATGTGGATTCATCAGCCGCTGAAAATAGTCTCAAACAAAAGCTCCACTTCCTCCTGCTTCAGTAACGCTTTAGGAAATGACATCACCTTTTTTTAAAAACAGGAAACGATATATTTATGTCCTATTTAAAGCAGATCTTCAGTCGGAAACCCTGAGCTTTGTTTTGTGGGATTTCCTTTAGACATAATAGCAGCATTCATCTTCTACTCCACCACTGCTTTTACATATTTGCTCCCTCCTCCTTCCATACTTCGTTCCTCACTTCCTTCTTTCCTCCTCTCCTTACTTCCTTCCTCTTTTACTCCCTCCTTTCCTTCCTTTCTTCCTTCCTCATTCCTTCCTTCCTCCCTTCTTCCTTTCCTCCCTTCCTTCCTTCCTTCCTCCCTTCCTCATTCCTTCCTTCCTCCTTTACTTCATCCCTTCCTTCTCTCCTTCCTTCCTTCCTTCCTTCCTTCCATCCTTCCTTCCTTCCTTCCTTCCTACCTTCTTTCTTTGCTCCCTCTTCCTTCCTTCCTTCCTTCCTCATTCCTTCCTTCCTGCCTTCATTCCTCCTGTCCTTCCTTCCTCCCTTCTTCCTTTCCTTCCTCCCTTCCTTCCTTCCCTCCCTCCCTCTTATCTCTTTCTTTCCTCTGTCCTTCCTTCCTTCTTTCCTTTCCTCCCTTCTTCCTTCCTTCCTCCCTCCTTTCCTCCCTTCTTCCTTCCCTCCTCCCTTCCTCCCTCCTTCTGTAGTTCCCCCATCTTCCCTCCTCCCTCCCTCCTTTCCTTCCTTCTTCCTTCTTTCCTTTCCTCCCTCCCTTCCTTCCCTCCTTTTCTTCCTTATTCCTTCCTCCCTCCCTCCCTCCTTCTCTCTTTCTTTCCTCCCTTCTTCTTTCCTTTCCTTTCCTCTCTTCTTCCTTCCCTCCTTCCTCCTTTCCTTCCTTCCTACCTTCCTTCCTTCTTTCCTTCGTTCCTTCCTTCCTTCCTTCTTTCTTTGCCCCCTCCTCCTTTGACTACAAAGAGAGAGAAACACATAATAGCACCATTCATCTTCTACTACACCACTGCTTTTACATATTTGAGCTCATTTACTGCAGAACAAATGAGAGAGATATATTTTAAATCACATTAACTCTCCTGTAAACCGAAGCCGGTGCTACAAATATAGAATATAATATTGTGGCTGCTCGTCTTTCTTTTATTCTTCTATTATAGTTCATCTTCACTAAAACTGCATTAACTCTCACTACAATACTGTTACACATGATACTGACTTCATGTTCACTGCCAATTGGACTCTGTGAACATATTCTTTTAAACTGTAACTGAGACAAAAAGCTTCCTGAAACACTAAAGGAACAACACACACTATTACAACAGTGCAGCAGGCATTTGACAGTTTGTAGTTAAAGTGATGGTTTGGCGTAATTTTGACCTAGCCTCATATGCACCACGAGGTTTATCTAATCAGCGCCTCAGCCCTTTTTTTTTCATTTGGTCGGAAAATAGTGGAGTTAGAGCCATCAGCTGAATGTTTTAGCACAGGCGCTAACGGGACCACCAGGCGCTAACGGGACCACCAGGCGCTAACGGGACCACCAGGCGCTAACAGGACCACCAGTGTATCAAGTAAATTACCCCACTAATAATCCTGCTACGAGACCTCACAGTATTTCCGTGATCACGCAAGATTTCGACGATGTTTCCAGTTTTAGCAGGATCAGCAGAGTAAAAGCCAACAGGTGTTATTTTAATAAACTCCTGGTGTACTTACAAACTTTCCAATGCATGGATTTATGAGTAAAGAGCCTATCTGTACTACTGTAGAAGTTTGATACCAATCCAGGCATTATTAGTGGGGTCCTTTACCAGATACACTGGTGGTCCCGTTAGCGCCTGGTGGTCCCGTTAGTGCCTGGTGGTCTCGTTAGCGCCTGGTGGTCCCGTTAGCGCCTGTACTAAGACATTCAGCTGATGGCTCTAACTCCATCAATTTGCGACCAAATTTAAAAAAAGGGCTGAGGTGGTGTTGAGATAGACGTCATGGTGCAAATGATGCTAGGTCAAAATTACACCGAACCATCACTTTGCTTCTAAGGTGCTTTTATAACTCCATGAGTCTCAGCCTTCAACAACAGATTTTGACTTCTGAGGTAAACAAACTGATCTTTCTTCTTTCTTTAACTTTTATATTTTATATCCAGGTGAGAAATAAAGAGAAACCGGAGCTCTGCGATGTGAATCCAGGTTCACACCAATAAATCTAATCTTTGACTGTTTAGCACTTCTTCTCCCTCTTCTCCTTCCTCTTTAGAAGCAGGTGAAGCTTTGCTAGAAACATCCAACTTGTTTCTACACCAGTAAATGTATCAGACCTGTTGTCCTTGAGTCAAGGAAGGAAGGGAGGAAGAAGGAAGGAAAGGGAAGGAAGAAGGAAATAAGGAAGGGAGGAAGGAAGGGAGGTAGGGAGGGAGGAAAGGGAAGAAGGAAGGGGGGAGGAAGGGAGGAAGGAAAGGGAAGAAGGAAGGGAGGAAGGAAAGGGAGGAACGACGGAGGAAAGAAGGAAGGTAGGAGGGAGGGAGGAAAGAAGGAAGGAGGGAGGGAGGGAGGAAGGAAAGGAAAGGGAAGGGAAGAAGGAAGGGAGGGAGAAAGGAAAGGAAAGGGAAGGGAAGAAGGAAGGGAGGAAGGACGGAGGAAAGAAGGAAGGTAGGAAGGAAGGAAAGGGAAGGGAAGGGAAGAAGGGAGAAAGGAAAAGAGGAAGGATGGAAAGAAGGACAGAGGAAAGAAGGAAGGTAGGAGGGAGGGAGGAAAGAAGGAAAGGGAAGGGAAGAAGGAACAGAGGAAGGACGGAGGAAAGAAGGATGGTAGGAATGAAGGAAAGAGAAGGGAAGAAGGGAGAAAGGAAAAGAGGACAGAGGAAAGAAGGAAGGTTCATATCCAGGTGAGAAATAAAGAGAAACCGGAGCTCTGTGATGTGAATCCAGATTCGTTGCTCTATCGATAAAGGACTTGTTGTCCTCGAGTCAAGGAAGGAAGGGAGGAAGAAGGAAGGGAGGGAAGGGAAGAAGGAAGGGAGGAAGGACGGAGGAAAGAAGGAAGGTAGGAGGGAGGGAGCTCAGCAGCGATTTAAGAACATGTTTGTTTATTGGCTGTGAGAGGATCAGGTGACCGTCCACTACTAGACGACTTAACACCAACACTTCCTCCTCACTCCTTGTTATGAGGTCAAAGGTCAGAGGTCAGGTTTACTGGCCCACAGCAGGGAAGGGAAGCACATAAACAAGAAGAGGAGGAGGAGGAGGAGGAGGAGGAGGAGGAGGAGGAGGAGGAGGAGGGAAGGTGTAAAGATCAGGCTGATGTTTCCTTGGCAAAACAAAAACATAGAGTGTGGAGAAGGAGAAGGGGGGAGGAGAAGGAGCAGGAGGAGGAGCGAGGAGGGGGAGGGAGAAGGAGAGGAAGAGGAGATGAGAGGAGAGGAGAGGAGGAGAGGAGAGAAGAGAGGAGAGGAGCAGAGGAGGAGGGAGGAGGAGGAGGACGAGGAGAGGGAGGAGGAGGACGAGGACGAGGGAGGAGAAGGAGAACGGGAAGGAGTAGGGATGAGGTGGACGAGGGAGGAGAAGGAGAAGGGAGGAGGAGGAGGGGGGGAAGAAGTAGGGAGGAGGTGGACGAGGGAGGAGAGAGGAGGATGTGGAGGAGGAGGGGGAGTAGGGGGGAAGGTGTAAAGACCAGGCTGACGTTTCCTTGGCAAATACATACAGAGTGTAAAGGAGGAGGAGGAGGAGGAGGAGGGAGGGGGAAGGAGGGGGGAGGGAGGAGTTGGGTTTCCCCCCCTCGCACCTGCTCCTCC